>NW_027984676.1:0-203 GCF_054177405.1 Leptonychotes weddellii
CAAAAGGGGGGCGGAGCAAGATGGCGGAGGAGTAGGAGACCTGGATTTCGTCTCCTCTCAGGAATTCAGCTGGATAGGGATCAAACCATTCTGAACACCTACAAACTCAACAGGAGATCGAAGAAAAGAATAGCAACAACTCTCTGAACAGAAAAGCGACCACTTTCTGGAAGGTAGGACGTGCGGAGAAGTGAATCCGAGGC
>NW_027984677.1:0-203 GCF_054177405.1 Leptonychotes weddellii
TTTTTTTTTTTTTTAAAGATTTTATTTATTTATTTGACAGAGAAAGACACAGCGAGAGAGGGAACACAAGCAGGGGGAGTGGCAGAGGGAGAAGCAGACTCCCCGCCCAGCAGGGAGCCCGATGCGGGACTCGATCCCGGGACTCCAGGATCATGACCTGAGCCGAAGGCAGTCGCTTAACCAACTGAGCCACCCAGGCGCCC
>NW_027984678.1:0-203 GCF_054177405.1 Leptonychotes weddellii
TTTTAGATAAAGTGTTCCATGATTCATTGTTTGTGCATAACACCCAGTGCTCCATGCAGAATGTGCCCTCCTCAATACCCACCACCAGGCTAACCCATCCTCCCACCCCCTCCCCTCTAGAACCCTCAGTTTGTTTTTCAGAGTCCATCGTCTCTCATGGTTCGTCTACCCCTCCGATTTCCCCCGCTTCATTCTTCCCCTCC
>NW_027984679.1:0-203 GCF_054177405.1 Leptonychotes weddellii
CCACTGTCTATCACCCAGCCACCCCATCCCTCCCACCCCCCACCACTCCAGCAACCCTCAGTTTATTTCCTGAGATTAAGAATTCCTCATTTCAGTGAGGTCATATGATACTGCTTTTCAAAAAGCAAATCATATGTGTTCTCCAAAGGTATTAAGCCACTTTTAATTGTTGTAAGTATTTTTGTCAAAGGTATTAAGCAGGT
>NW_027984680.1:0-203 GCF_054177405.1 Leptonychotes weddellii
ATTGTTATGTTAATCCCCATACATTACATCATTAGTTTTAGATGTAGTGTTCCATGATTCATTGTTTGTGCATAACACCCAGTGCTCCATGCAGAACGTGCCCTCCTCAATACCCATCACCAGGCTAACCCATCCTCCCACCCCCCTCCCCTCTAGAACCCTCAGTTTGTTTTTCAGAGTCCATCGTCTCTCATGGTTCGTCT
>NW_027984681.1:0-203 GCF_054177405.1 Leptonychotes weddellii
CCATGGGGGGGTGCCTGGGTGGCTCGCTGGTGTTGAGCATCTGACTCTTTTTTTAAATTAATTTTATTTTATTCTGTTATGTTAATCACCATACATTACATCATTAGTTTTAGATGAAGTGTTCCATGATTCATTGTTTGTGCATAACACCCAGTGCTCCATGCAGAACGTGCCCTCTTTAATACCCATCACCAGGCTAGCCC
>NW_027984682.1:0-203 GCF_054177405.1 Leptonychotes weddellii
AGGAAAGGGGAAAAGAGATAGCATCTTTCAGGTTGGGTGCTTGCCACTGAGAATTTGAACATTGTACCACTAAGGTGGTGCAGAGCTAACCAGTGGGCTTGAAACAGCAAGGATTTGATTGCCAGCGCAAGGCATCATTGTATTGATGTCAGTCACCCTTGGCACAGCCTTAGCTTTGGCTCAGGCCAATGATTTTTTTTGCA
>NW_027984683.1:0-203 GCF_054177405.1 Leptonychotes weddellii
CACAAGCAGGGGGAGTGAGAGAGGGAGAAGCAGGCTTCCCGCCAAGCAGGGAGCCCAGTGTGGGGCTCGATCCCAGGACCCTGAGACCATGACCTGAGCTGAAGGCAGATGCTTAACAACTGAGCCACCGAGGCACCCCAAAAGTTTATGACTTTTAATACATTTTCAGTTTTGGAGAATCGATAGTGACGAACTTGAGGCTT
>NW_027984684.1:0-203 GCF_054177405.1 Leptonychotes weddellii
AAGCTACCACAGGCCATAAATGAGGCTTGATGTTCTGTTTGACAGGTTGGTCTAGATGACCTTTGATGGATCTTCATCTCCTCGAACATCCTTTCTTTTGCACGTCAGTCCAGAGTTGCTATAACATAAAGCCCCTCTTCCCAAGATAGAACTGTCCTTTCCTCCTTCGTGCATTCCCGTTGCTCTCTTGCCATAAAAACAAA
>NW_027984685.1:0-203 GCF_054177405.1 Leptonychotes weddellii
AATCTTAAAAAAAAAAAAACCCACAATCCTCATTTCCTAGGAGCAACCTGGTGGAACTTCTTGGCTTGTCCTACATGGCCTATCTCATACAAGACCCATCAAAAGAACTGACAGACTAAGCTGAGTGGTCTACCAAGGCAGTATTATGGCATAAATGTAATACTACAGTTTAGTTCACATCCACTGGGACATGCAACCACCCA
>NW_027984686.1:0-1062 GCF_054177405.1 Leptonychotes weddellii
GGACGAACCTTATCCTATCACAGATTATGTAAAGTTCAACACCTTGAAGAGGACTTCCTTGCCTAACCAGTGTCTCTAGCCCTTTACAGAAGAGATCAGTTCAGGTTCTTTCAAGCAAGATCTTCCCCAATGTACTCGAGGATTCGCTTACACAAAAACCAGAGGCACAAATACCTAAAAATAGTGTGCTATATGCTACTGGCTCAGCTATTCCTCAGAGAGGGGAAGATTTAACCAGATCATTACATTGAGAAGATTCTTCAGGGTTGAGAAAATTAAACCTAGAATTTACTCTTATGATCCCCCCAAAAAACATGAAAACCCAGGCTTTACGCTTGGGATCCCCAGAAAAATGCAAGATACCCAGTCCCTTGTTTCGAGAACTTCCCCTACAATCCATAGACTCATTGACACCAGCCATCGAATCAACCCACTGCCTCTAAGCGGGTCCTCACACTTGAGACCTACTGCCTGACGTTGGTTCAGGAGCAAACCCAAGACAGGGATGTGGGCACATGGAAGTTTATCTGGGAGGAGATTCTAGGAGGCAGGTGGTGAGCAGTGACCCATGTGCCTGCACGGGAATGTGGAACGGGACCCCGTGCACCTGCTCAACAGTGCGGAGTGGGGTGAGTGGTAAGGGGATGTGGGTGGAGGCCTTCAGACTCTACAACAGTTATTTATTAATTTTTGAGCGGCGGTCATGAGCAAGTCCTCCTGCTCTGGTATTGCACACACTGTACCAATTTCCCCAATATCCCTTTCCTTAACTCTGTGGGTTCCAACTCAGCGAGAGCCTTACCATCCCGTCTTACATTTCTGAAGTCACTGAAGACTCATCTGAGGATGCTCGCGGCCCTCGTACCCCCAGTAGAGGCTAGCTGTCAGAATCCTTAGTGATTAGCAGGTGTCCCTTCTGATACTGGTACTGTCACTGCGGGGCCGATGCTCCCCGTGCTGGGGGCAGCACCGAGACCTCTGACGAGCCCTTACCCCCAAAGTCTCTAACAGAAGCTTCTGGCTTCGTGTTTGGACTGCAGACAATTTTGTTTGGTCTACAAC
>NW_027984687.1:0-203 GCF_054177405.1 Leptonychotes weddellii
ATGTAACACTTCATCTAAAACTAATGATGTAATGTATGGGGATTAACATAAGAATAAAAAAAAAAAAAGAACCTTTACCCTCTCTTACCTGAATTGTTGCTATAGACTCTGAAATACTCTCTTGGCACTTTAATTCTCCTTCCAAACAATTTCCTCACCCCCATGCCGTATCTGATATCACCATGGCTTATACTACTTCTGTG
>NW_027984688.1:0-203 GCF_054177405.1 Leptonychotes weddellii
ACATACACATAGATCAATGGAACAGAATAGAGAGCCCAGAAATGGACCCTCAACTCTATGGTCAACTCATCTTCGACAAAGCAGGAAAGAATGTCCAATGGAAAAAAGACAGTCTATTTAACAAATGATGTTGGGAAAATTGGACAGTCGCATACAGAAGAATGAAAGTGGACCATTTCTTTACAGCACACACAAAAAATAGA
>NW_027984689.1:0-203 GCF_054177405.1 Leptonychotes weddellii
GCCATGATGCCCTGGAGAGAGGCACCTTCTTGCTGCATCTTCCTCACGTTTAGGCAACACATCCCCCATTGACTCGATGACCTCCCTGCCGTGTGGCAGAGCCCAGTGCAGTCTCCCGTCCCTTCAACACCGCCTCCATTAGAAGAGTAAGGCGCTAAATGCTGATACCCCACGCCCACATGTCTTTCCTCCCACAGCCTGTG
>NW_027984690.1:0-203 GCF_054177405.1 Leptonychotes weddellii
TCCACGGGAAGCCTGCTTCTCCCTCTCCCACTCCCCCTGCTTGTGTTCCCTCTCTCACTGTGTCTCTCTCTGTCAAATAAATAAATAAAATCTTTAAAAAAAAAAAAAAAGAAGAAGAGTGGATTGATAGTGGTAAGATGTTAAGAGTAGGGATAATTTCTAATTTTTATACCATCTGTAAAATAGAATTCACAAACAATCTA
>NW_027984691.1:0-203 GCF_054177405.1 Leptonychotes weddellii
ATTGTTATGTTAATCCCCATACATTACATCATTAGTTTTAGATGTAGTGTTCCATGATTCATTGTTTGTGCATAACACCCAGTGCTCCATGCAGAACGTGCCCTCCTCAATACCCATCACCAGGCTAACCCATCCTCCCACCCCCCTCCCCTCTAGAACCCTCAGTTTGTTTTTCAGAGTCCATCGTCTCTCATGGTTCATCT
>NW_027984692.1:0-203 GCF_054177405.1 Leptonychotes weddellii
TTTTTTTTTTTTTTAAAGATTTTATTTATTTATCTGACAGATAGAGAGACAGCGAGAGAGGGAACACAAGCAGGAGGAGTGGGAGAGGGAGAAGCAGGCTTCCCGCGGAGCAGGGAGCCCGATGCGGGGCTCGATCCCAGGACCCTGGGATCATGACCTGAGCCGAAGGCAGACGCTTAACGACTGAGCCACCCAGGCGCCCC
>NW_027984693.1:0-203 GCF_054177405.1 Leptonychotes weddellii
TGGGGATGTGGGCCTGGGACTGGGACCAGCGCTCATAGCTTAAGTCCTCACAGGCCACCCAGTAGAAACCGGGGTGCAGGGTGTCAAAGAGGGGGGACAGGATCTCCATGCCCACATGGTCACAGAACTTCATGTCCACATCCCCGCACACCATGTCATCCACCTCAGAGGAAGCGCTCCTCATAGAAGCAGCTCATGATCGC
>NW_027984694.1:0-203 GCF_054177405.1 Leptonychotes weddellii
GTCACTCGCTCTGACCGGCTGCACGGTGTTTCTCATCTGGCCGGAGGAGCTCTGAAAGCCCAGGTCACCCCACAGTCTTACCCTTCTCCATAAGTGGCAGCACTCACAGCCCTGAGGCCAACACCTGGGCACCGTCCTCCCTCCTTCCTTCCACACTCCGCTTCTCAGCCAGCAGCGCGTCCTGCCAGCTCCACGGCCTTCCT
>NW_027984695.1:0-203 GCF_054177405.1 Leptonychotes weddellii
TTTATTTTTTATTCTTATGTTAATCCCCATACATTACATCATTAGTTCTAGATGAAGTGTTCCATGATTCATTGTTCGTGCACAACACCCAGTGCTCCATGCAGAACGTGCCCTCCTCAATACCCACCACCAGGCCAACCCATCCTCCCACCCCCCTCCCCTCTAGAACCCTCAGTTTGTTTTTCAGAGTCCATCGTCTCTCA
>NW_027984696.1:0-203 GCF_054177405.1 Leptonychotes weddellii
ACATTGAGATACCACCTTACACCAGTTAGAATGGCAAAAATGGACAAGGAAAGAAACAACAAATGTTGGAGAGGTTGTGGAGAAAGGGGAACCCTCTTACACTGTTGGTGGGAATGCAAGTTGGTACAGCCATTTTTAAGTATTTTAAGAGAGGTAGCTTCAGAGAGAGGTAGATTCATTGGAATCACTATAATGGTGGATAA
>NW_027984697.1:0-1062 GCF_054177405.1 Leptonychotes weddellii
GACACCCATGGCCATGGGTGCCAGGAAAGTGGTTTTACTGGAAACTCACAAGTCCAAAATTAGAATTCAATTCTGTGCCAAATTGAAGATAATTCAGCATCAGATTTAAACATTAGCTTTTGTCTACTTTTCCAGAAGTTTATGGGAATTGAAGTAATAATCCCACCTGGTGCAATGTGTTCCCCATAATAGAAAAGTAAGTTGGAGTAAGGCTCATGGATGGGGGCTATGGGTGTCCTGTTTCCAGACAAAAGTCTTAGGTACTTGGTTGTCTCAACTGTGAACTTTTATCTTGAGGACCATCTTGAACACTACCCCCTTGATGTTTAATTAACATTGGCTCTTTCACTATTATATAATTTTTTGTGGTATCTCTGGCCTTGGATATCCATGTTAACTTTCCATTATTAACAGGGACAACTTGTTTCCTTGAGAAAAGAAAAATTGTTCTGAATTGAAGCTATGATCGATCTAGACAGAAGAGTGAAAAAATCACTTACATTTACTAGAACTTACTATATACTTTACATATACAAAAACTTTGCATATATTAATTTAATAATTCTCATTACAACCCTAGAAGGTACCTCTTACTATCCCCACTTTATGTATGGGAAAACTGAGGCACACAAAATTGCAGGAGACTTGACCAAAATCACATAGCAAGTACATGGTGGGGTAAGGCTTCCAACCCAGGAAATCTGGCTTCAGAGTCTGTGTGCTTAACTGCTGTACAACACTTCCCGCATAAGTTCGCCACATTCTGGACACGATGATAATGCAGAAATCTTGGCCAATGATAATAGAATTGAAATTTATGGAGTGCTTCCTATGTGTCAGGCACTGTGGATGGGATTTATATACATCAATTCATTCAATCCTTACCAACTGCTTCATAAGTGGTGTTCTAATTTTTACCATTTTATAGATGGGGAGGGTGAAGCTTAGAGAAATTACATGTTTTGCTCAAAGTTTTATACTCTTCAGTGCTCAACACAGGGTTCAAACTCAAGCAGCCTCATTTCAGGGGTCGTGTCCTCCACTGTGATGCCATAAACATAA
>NW_027984698.1:0-203 GCF_054177405.1 Leptonychotes weddellii
CAGATAGCTATTACCTCTTGAAAGCAAGCACATCACAGAAAACAAAACAATCACAGAACTTGTAGCAAAAAACAAAATCAATGAAAGCATTATAGAGCTCTCACTGCTAAAAGTTAGAACCCAATATGGCAGATACCACTTAAGTAAATTTAACTGCATAAGATTTCTCTTTAAAATGAGCATTTTAGGGGCACCTGGGCGGC
>NW_027984699.1:0-203 GCF_054177405.1 Leptonychotes weddellii
GCTTTCTCTCACTCACACTGTCTCTCTTGAATAAATAAACAAAATCTTTAAAAATAAATAAATATTAGTTCTTTGGGTATTGAGTTTGATAAGTTCTTTATAGATTTTGAATACTAGACCTTTATCTGATATGTCATTTGCAAATATCTTCTCCCATTCTGTCGGTTGTCTTTTGGTTTTGTTGACTGTTTCCTTTGCTGTGC
>NW_027984700.1:0-203 GCF_054177405.1 Leptonychotes weddellii
CTGCGCCAGAGGAGGGTTGTATGAAAGATAGAATCAGAACAGAACCTGGTGTCTAGTAAGCACTCATAAATTAACTGTTGTTACCGTGGAAGATAATTCTGCCTGACCCGCTTGTCGGTCACGAATTCATAAAGCACCATGCAGATCAACAGGAGGCAGGGTCGAGTAGTGCCTAAGAGCATGTGCTTTGGAGCCAGACCCCT
>NW_027984701.1:0-203 GCF_054177405.1 Leptonychotes weddellii
ATAAATTGGTTTCATCAACTGTTTAATATCTGTTCTTTGAAAGACACCATCAAAAAAATGTAAAATCACTGCCATAAATGATAATCAAAATATAGTTTTAAAGATCCTACAATTTAGGAAGAAGACAAACAACCCAAAGTTTAAAAATGGGTAGTCTCTTTTCTTAAGAGACCCTTAGCAAAACAAGATATATAAACAGTGAA
>NW_027984702.1:0-203 GCF_054177405.1 Leptonychotes weddellii
AAAAAAAGTATGCATAGGAAAGGAGACTGGGCATAAAGAAAGCATGAGTCAGAAAGAAAACGAGATTTTAAATTTATTTAAATTATTAGTAAATTATTAGTAAAATTAGTAAAATTGGTTACTGTCCCATTCTGGTGTCCAGTCTCATCAAATGGAAATGTGGCAAGAAGTGTGGGGAAAGTATTCAAGCACAGTATGGGCAG
>NW_027984703.1:0-203 GCF_054177405.1 Leptonychotes weddellii
GACAAGTCTATCTCCTTTGGTGGCTGTGTGGCTCAGCTCTTCATTTCTCTAGGGTTGGGAGGCACAGAATGCATTCTCTTAGGGGTCATGGCATTGGACCGCTATGCAGCCATCTGCAGGCCCCTGCAGTACACAGTGATCATGCACCCCCGTCTCTGTGCCCTCATGGCTTCTGCATCGTGGTTCATTGGTTTTGCCAACTC
>NW_027984704.1:0-203 GCF_054177405.1 Leptonychotes weddellii
CAGGTGAGGAAAATGATAGAGACGTTAGGCAACTTGTCATCATCACTCATCTCTAGGAAGGGACAGGGCAGGCCTGGAAGCCAAGCTATCTACCTCCAATGACCTTGCACATATACATAACCACAATGACATGCTGTCTCCACTCCCCATCCCTGTTCTAATAATATATCCTTTTTATTGAAAGAAAGAAAGAAAGAAAGAAA
>NW_027984705.1:0-203 GCF_054177405.1 Leptonychotes weddellii
CTCCTCTCAGGAATTCAGCTGGATAGGGATCAAACCATTCTGAACACCTACAAACTCAACAGGAGATTGAAGAAAAGAAGAGCAACAACTCTCTCATCAGAAAAGCGACCACTTTCTGGAAGGTAGGACGTGCGGAGAAGTGAATCCGAGGCGATATTCGGGAGGATAGACGGCGGGGGAGGGGCCTCCGTCGGCCGCTTCTG
>NW_027984706.1:0-203 GCF_054177405.1 Leptonychotes weddellii
TAGAAAAGTGCCTGGAACCTGGCTAGCACATACATGAGTTAGAATTGTTTTTTAGTTCTGAGTTACAGAAAATGCAGCCAAGAGAGCCTTTAACTATAAGTACATTTATCTACACTTTACAAGACCCCTAAGAACTGAGTGTCACAGGGTTGGAGTGGAGTCTTAAGACTTTTTCTCTATATCTGCACGGTCATGTTTGATGT
>NW_027984707.1:0-203 GCF_054177405.1 Leptonychotes weddellii
TTATTTAAAGATTTTATTTATTTATTTGATAGAGTGAGAGAGCACAAGCAGGGGGAATAGTAGAGGGAGAGGGAGAAGCAGGCTCCCCGCCAAGTGGGGAGCTCGATGCGGGGCTCGATCCCAGGACCCTGGGATCATGACCTGAGCCGAAGGCAGACACTTAACCATCTGAGCCACCCAGGTGCCCCTCTTTTTTTTTTTTT
>NW_027984708.1:0-1062 GCF_054177405.1 Leptonychotes weddellii
CTCGCTGTGTCTCTCTCTCTGTCAAAAATAAATACAACTTTTTAAAATAAATAAATAATAAAATAAAAAAATTATTTTCTAAATCACATATCTTGAAAGTTTGTTTGAAACAACCCACACGGATGCCTGGGTAGCTCAGTCGGTTAAGCATCTGCCTTCGGCTCAGGTCATGATCCCAGGGTCCTGGGATGGAGTCCCACATCCTGGTCCCTGCTCAGCAGGGAGTCTGCTTCTCCCTCTACCCCTCCCCCCTGCTCGTGATCTCTCTCTCTCTCTCATGCTCTCTCTCTCTCTAATAAATAAATAAAATCTTTAAAAAAAAAAAAGAAGAAACAACCCACAGTCATCATCAAATGCCCGGGCACCCCAAGTGCGGTCTATCCATCCAATGGAATATGATTCAGTCATAAAAAGGAATGAAGTCCTGATGTGCGCTACAACGCGGGTGAATCCAAACCCATGATGCTAACTGCAGGAAGGCAGACACAAAGGCCACGTGTTCTATAATGCCTTTTATGTAAAATGTCCAAAACAGGCCAATCAACAGAAACAGAAAGTGGATGGGTGGTTGCTGGAGGGATGTCAGGGGCTGGAGCAGGGGGAATGGGTGTGACTGCCGGTGGATACAAGGTATCTTTATGCAAATGTTCTAGAAATGGACAGTGGTGATGGTTGTGATGAGGGAGCATAAGGCAAGCTGGGGAGAAAGCACAAGCTGACACCCCGAAAACCCTCCCCCGCCTCCCTCCCAGATGGGATATATGTGACCTTCCTCAGCCACTCCTGGCTGCCCTAAAGCTAAGGGAAGGAAAAACAAATGGTTAACTTAGATCACAGCCCTGCAGGACCTGAGAGTCTCCCCCCCGTTTACAAAAGTCTTTGTGATTTACAAGAAAAAAGCGCTCTTATCAATAACCTGACTTCCAGAAGGAAATGTAGATAAAATTAAGTGTTCTTCTAACCTGCAGCCCATTGACAAATACTCGAGGCCAGTAGAGTGTAATGCTCCTTCAGGAAGCTCCCAAGTGTCTTCATGTTAATTCTTCCCTAGAGGGAAAAACA
>NW_027984709.1:0-203 GCF_054177405.1 Leptonychotes weddellii
CATGCCTTCATTGTATTTACCCTTATTTTTGTACATATATAAGCTTTTCTTTCTTTAAAATTTTGAGAGACACTTTTTTCGAACAGACCAAAATACTCCCAAAACCTAGTGTATGGCAGTGATCTATGCACCAGCCTGATCATATTTGATCATATTCTGTTTTTGTTTGTTTGTTTGTTTGTTTTTTATCTCTTTTTCTTTTT
>NW_027984710.1:0-203 GCF_054177405.1 Leptonychotes weddellii
CAGCACTCAAAAGAGGTCAGGGGACTGTGGGCTGCTTTCAGCCAACAGACATGTTTTGCTTTGCCCTTACAAAGTTTTATACATTTAAGTCAACATCTGTGCATCAGGATATTTCATATGGGAGACAGAATTCCCAATTATCTCTTAAAAACTAAAAACCTAGGTCCCCTGGGACTCAATCAGTCAAGTGTCCATCTTTCGAT
>NW_027984711.1:0-203 GCF_054177405.1 Leptonychotes weddellii
TTTTTTTTTTTTTAAAGATTTTATTTATTTATTTGACAGAGAGAGACACAGCGAGAGAGGGAACACAAGCAGGGGGGAGTGGGAGAGGGAGAAGCAGGCTCCCCGCCGAGCAGGGAGCCCGATGCGGGACTCGATCCCAGGACTCCAGGATCATGACCTGAGCCGAAGGCAGTCGCTTAACCAACTGAGCCACCCAGGCGCCC
>NW_027984712.1:0-203 GCF_054177405.1 Leptonychotes weddellii
CGTTGGGGGGGGCGGTTAGGAGGAGGCGGGGACGAGAAGGGGAGGGCGGCGGTGGCTCCGAGTCCAGGCCTGGATTTATTAAGAAACCATGCATTCAATTTCGGCGTGTTCAGTAATTATCTTTTATTTCATTTTGTCCCCTTCCCACCCCTCCCCCTCGGATCCAGCGGAGGGCTGCGGCGGCGGCGGCGGCGGCGGCGGCA
>NW_027984713.1:0-203 GCF_054177405.1 Leptonychotes weddellii
GGAATTTACCTACCACAGCACCAGTAGCTATCACGATTATGGAGCACTTACCAAGTAAGAAGCACATGCTTGCTCACTTATAAACACACGGGGCTCAAAAGCTACATCCTTTTCTCCTTCCCGTTGTTCAAATCCACACCAAGAGGATCAGTTGATTCTGTCTTTGGAACACCTTTTTATCTGCTCACGTCTTCCTTTCTCAC
>NW_027984714.1:0-203 GCF_054177405.1 Leptonychotes weddellii
ATCACTTGAAGTTGAGAGTCCTGACTCAATCATTGGACATTAGAAGTAAATCATGTATAATTTTTTTTTATTATTCTTATGTTAATCCCCATACATTACATCATTAGTTTTAGATGAAGTGTTCCATGATTCATTGTTCGTGCACAACACCCAGTGCTCCATGCAGAACGTGCCCTCCTCAATACCCACCACCAGGCCAACCC
>NW_027984715.1:0-203 GCF_054177405.1 Leptonychotes weddellii
AGCCAAACTGTGGAAAGAGCCAAGATGTCCATCGACAGATGACTGGATAAAGAAGATGTGGTATATATATACAATGGAATATTATGCAGCCATCAAAAGGAATGAGATCTTGCCATTTGCAACGACGTGGATGGAACTGGAGGGTATTATGTTGAGTGAAATAAGTCAAACAGAGAAAGACATGTATCATATGATCTCACTGA
>NW_027984716.1:0-203 GCF_054177405.1 Leptonychotes weddellii
CCATCACCAGCATCACCAGCATCACCAGCACCATTAGGCAAAGCCTAGTTGTTAAGCCGGCACGGATGGCTCCATCCCCAAAGCCACCGTCCTTCTCCGGTCGCCGTCGTCGTTAACCCAGAGTACTGAACGGCCTCCCTGCCTCTTGTCTCACTACCTCCAAAACCCCTGCTCCTGCTCAAAGTTCTTCCGTGACTCCCGCC
>NW_027984717.1:0-203 GCF_054177405.1 Leptonychotes weddellii
TTTTTTTTTAAAGATTTTATTTTATTTATTTGACAGAGAGAGAGAGAGACAGCTAGAGAGGGAACACAAGCAGGGGGAGTGGGAGAGGGAGAAGCAGGCTCCCGGCCGAGCAGAGAGCCCGATGCGGGGCTCGATCCCAGGACCCTGGGATCATGACCTGAGCCGAAGGCAGACGCTTAACGACTGAGCCACCCAGGTGCCCC
>NW_027984718.1:0-203 GCF_054177405.1 Leptonychotes weddellii
ATTTTTATGTTAATCCCCATACATTACATCATTAGTTTTAGATGAAGTGTTCCATGATTCATTGTTTGTGCATAACACCCAGTGCTCCATGCAGAATGTGCCCTCCTCAATACCCACCACCAGGCTAACCCATCCTCCCACCCCCCTCCCCTCTAGAACCCTGTTTGTTTTTCAGAGTCCATCGTCTCTCATGGTTTGTCTAC
>NW_027984719.1:0-1062 GCF_054177405.1 Leptonychotes weddellii
GGACGAACCTTATCCTATCACAGATTATGTAAAGTTCAACACCTTGAAGAGGACTTCCTTGCCTAACCAGTGTCTCTAGCCCTTTACAGAAGAGATCAGTTCAGGTTCTTTCAAGCAAGATCTTCCCCAATGTACTCGAGGATTCGCTTACACAAAAACCAGAGGCACAAATACCTAAAAATAGTGTGCTGTATGCTACTGGCTCAGCTATTCCTCAGAGAGGGGAAGATTTAACCAGATCATTACATTGAGAAGATTCTTCAGGGTTGAGAGAATTAAACCTAGAATTTACTCTTACGATCCCCCCAAAAAACATGAAAACCCAGGCTTTATGCTTGGGATCCCCAGAAAAATGCAAGATACCCAGTCCCTTGTTTCAAGAACTTCCCCTACAATCCATAGACTCATTGACACCAGCCATCGAATCAACCCACTGCCTCTAAGCGGGTCCTCACACTTGAGACCTACTGCCTGACGTTGGTTCAGGAGCAACCCCAAGACAGGGATGTGGGCACACGGAAGTTTATCTGGGAGGAGATTCTAGGAGGCAGGTGGTGAGCAGTGACCCATGTGCCTGCACGGGAATGTGGAACGGGACCCCGTGCACCTGCTCAACAGTGCGGAGTGGGGTGAGTGGTAAGGGGATGTGGGTGGAGGCCTTCAGACTCTACAACAGTTATTTATTAATTTTTGAGCGGCGGTCATGAGCAAGTCCTCCTGCTCTGGTATTGCACACACTGTACCAATTTCCCCAATATCCCTTTCCTTAACTCTGTGGGTTCCAACTCAGCGAGAGCCTTACCATCCCGTCTTACATTTCTGAAGTCACTGAAGACTCATCTGAGGATGCTCGCGGCCCTCGTACCCCCAGTAGAGGCTAGCAGTCAGAATCCTTAGTGATTAGCAGGTGTCCCTTCTGATACTGGTACTGTCACTGCGGGGCCGATGCTCCCCGTGCTGGGGGCAGCACCGAGACCTCTGACGAGCCCTTACCCCCAAAGTCTCTAACAGAAGCTTCTGGCTTCGTGTTTGGACTGCAGACAATTTTGTTTGGTCTACAAC
>NW_027984720.1:0-203 GCF_054177405.1 Leptonychotes weddellii
AAGGTACCACAGGCCATAAATGAGGCTTGATGTTCTGTTTGACAGGTTGGTCTAGATGACCTTTGATGGATCTTCATCTCCTCGAACATCCTTTCTTTTGCACGTCAGTCCAGAGTTGCTATAACATAAAGCCCCTCTTCCCAAGATAGAACTGTCCTTTCCTCCTTCGTGCATTCCCGTTGCTCTCTTGCCATAAAAACAAA
>NW_027984721.1:0-203 GCF_054177405.1 Leptonychotes weddellii
AGGAGGGCACATTCTGCATGGAGCACTGGGTGTTATGCACAAACAATGAATCATGGAACACTTCATCTAGAACTAATGATGTAATGTATGGGGATTAACATAAGAATAAAAAAAAAAGTAACAAAAAAAATATTAGTACAGATGGCAGATATAGAAAAAATCATAGATGTGTGTGTATATATATATAAGTTCGTAGATATAGA
>NW_027984722.1:0-203 GCF_054177405.1 Leptonychotes weddellii
TCTCTTTTTTTTTTTTAACATATAATGTATTATTTGTTTCAGAGGTACAGATCTGTGATTCAACAGTCTTACACAATTCACAGCGCTCACCATAGCACATACCCTCCCCAGTGTCTATCACCCAGCCACCCCATCCCTATTGTTGTCGTCATCATCATCATCCCCCTTTTACAGATGAGGAAGTAGGGCCAGAGAGATCAAGT
>NW_027984723.1:0-203 GCF_054177405.1 Leptonychotes weddellii
ATTCTTATGTTAATCCCCATACATTACATCATTAGTTTTAGATGTAGTGTTCCATGATTCATTGTTTGTGCATAACACCCAGTGCTCCATGCAGAACGTGCCCTCCTCAATACCCATCACCAGGCTAACCCATCCTCCCACCCCCCTCCCCTCTAGAACCCTCAGTTTGTTTTTCAGAGTCCATCGTCTCTCATGGTTCATCT
>NW_027984724.1:0-203 GCF_054177405.1 Leptonychotes weddellii
GCCGGGTGGTGGGTATTGAGGAGGGCACATTCTTCATGGAGCACTGGGTGTTATGCACAAACAATGAATCATGGAACACTACATCTAAATCTAATGATGTAATGTGTGGGGATTAACATAACAATAAAAAATGTAAAAAAAAAGAAAGAAAAAGATATGATTCTTGCCCTTCTAGTCTTACGGTATTTAAATTCGGCTAATGG
>NW_027984725.1:0-203 GCF_054177405.1 Leptonychotes weddellii
CCTGGGTGGCTCAGTTGGTTAAGCGACTGCCTTCGGCTCAGGTCATGATCCTGGAGTCCCAGGATCGAGTCCCGCATCAGGCTCCCTGCTCGGCAGGGAGTCTGCTTCTCCCTCTGACCCTCCTCCCTCTCATGCTCTCTGTCTCTCATTCTCTCTCTCTCAAATAAATAAATAAAATCTTTAAAAAAAAAAAAAAAAAGAAA
>NW_027984726.1:0-203 GCF_054177405.1 Leptonychotes weddellii
TTCTTTCTTTTTTTTTTAAAGATTTTATTTATTTATTTGACAGAGAAAGACACAGCGAGAGAGGGAACACAAACGGGGAGTGGGAGAGGGAGAAGCAGACTCCCTGCCGAGCAGGGAGCCCGATGCGGGACTCGATCCCGGGACTCCAGGATCATGACCTGAGCCGAAGGCAGTCGCTTAACCAACTGAGCCACCCAGGCGCC
>NW_027984727.1:0-203 GCF_054177405.1 Leptonychotes weddellii
AGAGAACTTGCAGCATTTCCCCCTCGCAGTGGGAGAGGGGACCACCAGCAAGCCGGCTCCGCTGAGCAGAAAAGGAGCATTTTTCAGAGGAAACACTGCAAAGTTTACAACAATGGGAGCCTGGGGAAACAAATACATCTCGCCTTCTTGACAAATAAGATTTAATTAGAAGACTCGTCACGCTGCAAAACAAAGGCTCGCCC
>NW_027984728.1:0-203 GCF_054177405.1 Leptonychotes weddellii
AGGCGGCCAGGGTGGGAAGGAGGGAGGGGACAGGTCCCAGTGGGAGGAGGAAACAGTATGGACCCAGGAGAGCAAGGGCAGCAGGGAGGTTTCCTTACCTGCAGTAACATGATGTCGTTGGAGTGGTTCTTTGGATTATAGTCTGGGTGGGGGATGGCTGTTTTCACGGGGATGACCTGCTGGGTCCTCTCCTGTTCCTTGAC
>NW_027984729.1:0-203 GCF_054177405.1 Leptonychotes weddellii
GATGGACTCTGAAAAACAAACTGAGGGTTCTAGAGGGGAGGGGGTGGGAGGATGGGTTGGCCTGGTGGTGGGTATTGAGGAGGGCACGTTCTGCATGGAGCACTGGGTGTTGTGCACGAACAATGAATCATGGAACACTTCATCTAGAACTAATGATGTAATGTATGGGGATTAACATAAGAATAAAAAAATAAATAAAAAAA
>NW_027984730.1:0-1062 GCF_054177405.1 Leptonychotes weddellii
CAGGCCGAGCTGGCCCATGTTGAGCTCATGTTGAGCTGCGGAGACAGAGCCCGCCCTGAGCTGGGGCGAAGGACAGGCATGGGCTGGACCTTCTCTGGGTGAATGCCAAGGCCCTCTGTACTGAGGTGCCTCGGGGAGCTTAGAAGTGGGTCAACTTGCTTGGAGCAAGGTCAAGGGGTCAGGGGCCTGCCTGGACTTGCGTGCCAGAAGAGCAGAGGAACTGGAAGCTGCTTGTGCTTGACTCGATAATGAGGGAATCCAGGAGGGAAAGGGACCCATTTCTAAGCCCTTGGAAATGGAGGAGCCTGTGAGAAATGCTGGGAAAGAGGCCGAGGGAGGACGCAGGGTCAGCTAGAACAATCTCTGTTAGCGGGTACAGACACATGTGCACCTGTCCTTCAGTGAGCAGGTCTTAGCTTCGCACTTCTTGGAGAGGTGGTTCCAGAAGAAACAAGCAAAGCCAGAACTCCACAGACAACGCCTGGCATCCCCACAGGGACTCATGCAGGAGGGAGCAAAGGTGACTCAGCTTTGGACTTTTCACTGTCACTTGAACACAGCTGAGCCAGCCAGAGACTTGTGTTATAGTAGAGGCTGAGGAAATTAGCATCTATTGAGCATCTACCTCCGCTGAGGTCTTACTTAATCTTTTCACATCTGCCACATGAGGTGAGTACTCTCTTACAGCTTTGGAAACTGAGGCTCAGAAAAGTTGAGGTACTTGTCCAGGTTGCAAGTCTTTATAGCAAAAGATTCTAGCTTCGGGGCGCCTGGGTGGCTCAGTTGTTGGGCGTCTGCCTTCAGCTCAGGTCATGATCCCAGAGCCTTGGGATCAAGCCCCTCATCGGGCTCCCTGCTCCGCGGGAAGCCTGCTTCTCCCTCTCCCACTCCCCTTTCTTGTGTTCCCTCTCTCGCTGAGTCTCTCTCTGTCAAATAAATAAATAAATAAATAAAAATCTTAAAAAAAAAAAAGGAGTCTAGCTTCAACGTATGACTCCAGAACACGGGCTCTTTCCCAAGCATCCCCCTGCCTCTGCTGCTTGGTTTTTGGGGGTATTGTTT
>NW_027984731.1:0-203 GCF_054177405.1 Leptonychotes weddellii
AAAACTTTCCCAGAGTGTCATTAGTTATGGCTTGATTTAGAATGATAATACATATTTACTACCATTACAGCTATTTTGTGTGTTTTATGTGGTCTGTAAATACTGTTATATTTTATGAGGAAATGAGAAATGTTCATTTGTTGTTCTCTTATATATTTGCAAGATTTAGGATTTAGCATTTTTGTACTACTACTGATCTCTTT
>NW_027984732.1:0-203 GCF_054177405.1 Leptonychotes weddellii
GGAAGGCGGCAGATAGGACTGGCTCCAGCTCCCCTGGCCAGACCCGCATGGCCTTTGCAAGGTGGTGGCCCACCTCCTTCCCGGGGGCCCTGCCATGTCCCCGCGCCTCTCCCGGCCGAAGCAGCTGTGAGGCCCTCAGCTCACATGAGGATGGGAACTCGTTGAGCTGACATGAGCCTGGCGGCCCCACGAGGTAGATTCCA
>NW_027984733.1:0-203 GCF_054177405.1 Leptonychotes weddellii
ACCAAGGGCTTACCCGGTGAGGCATGTGGAAGGAGCACCCAGGCTCCTGCCTGTGGGGGCGGAGGACATACCTCCCACCCAGACCCTACCCCAGGCTTCCAAGGACAGCAGAGACAAGTCTTGCCTCCAGAAACCGTGTCTTTGTTCTCTGCCCCATCCTCCCTCCCTGATGTCAAAGGGCGTGGTTGCCATGGCCACAATGT
>NW_027984734.1:0-203 GCF_054177405.1 Leptonychotes weddellii
GAATGACTGAGTAAAGGAATTTGCATTTTGCTTTTTTGTCCAGAGAAATCTTTGATTTGGGGGCATTCTGGAGAGACTCCGATCCAGGGAGCCACACAGTTAATCTACGTAACCTGTTTGGAGCCATGGACCATAAGGCAGAGCGCCTGAGCAAGACTTGGGATCCCTAAAATGTTTTTCTCCTCAAAGTGGTAACAAGTCCC
>NW_027984735.1:0-203 GCF_054177405.1 Leptonychotes weddellii
CATTCTCATAGAAAAATGTTTTCTTGCACCTGTACCAGAAAGATCATCCTGTTCCGGAACTGGTCGGGATGAAATCCCTGGTTCTAAATGGGTTTTGTGTAACGCCCCCCCCCCATCCTTTTTCTCCTAATCTTCTATCCAGAGAACAGCCTTTTCTGGAGCAGCATCTAATAGTCAAAAATGCCCCACAAGGTGTGAGCTCC
>NW_027984736.1:0-203 GCF_054177405.1 Leptonychotes weddellii
TTATTATTTTTTTTTTTAAAGATTTTATTTATTTATTTGAGACAGAGAGAATGAGATACAGAGAGCATGAGAGGGAGGAGGGTCAGAGGGAGAAGCAGACTCCCTGCCGAGCAGGGAGCCCGATGCGGGACTCGATCCAGGGACTCCAGGATCATGACCTGAGCCGAAGGCAGTCGCTTAACCAACTGAGCCACCCAGGCGCC
>NW_027984737.1:0-203 GCF_054177405.1 Leptonychotes weddellii
CTCGTAAAACTGAAACTCTGTACCCATTAAACAACTCCCCATTTTCCCCTCCCCTCTACCTCTGGTAACCACCATTCTATTTTCTGTTTCTATGAATTTGACTGGATTAGATCCCTCAAGTAAGTGGAATCATACTGCATTTGTCTTTTTGCGACTGGCTTATTTCACTTAGTATAATGTCTTCAAGGTTCATTCATGCTGTA
>NW_027984738.1:0-203 GCF_054177405.1 Leptonychotes weddellii
TGAGGAGGGCACGTTCTGCATGGAGCACTGGGTGTTATGCACAAACAATGAATCATGGAACACTACATCAAAAACTAATGATGTAATGTATGGTGATTAACATAACAATAAAAAATTTAAAAAAAAGATGGCCCCTTCTTTAATAAATAACCAAAGTTTAGCTTTTTTAAAAAGATTTATTTATTTAATTTTAGAGGGGTGGG
>NW_027984739.1:0-203 GCF_054177405.1 Leptonychotes weddellii
AGGAGCACAGGGAGGGTGAGCTACCCCCGAGGCCCCAGATCAGAGCAGAGGCAAAGCAGGAGCAGGCGCGGCACCCACACCCCCCGCACAGCACACCTCCTCATGAATTCTTACAGCAAATCCCCAGAGGGAACTGTGTCCCCATTTTATAGATGAGGACACTGAGGTCAGCACCAGCATGCTTCCCCAGGTAGTGCGCTGGA
>NW_027984740.1:0-1062 GCF_054177405.1 Leptonychotes weddellii
GAAGAAACACAAAACCGAAAGCATTTTCTATGCTGATACTATGCTAGGAACTAGATGCATCAGCTAATCCTACCTCAGTTCTATAAGAAATGGATGTTAAACTCATTTTAAAACTGAGGGAATTGATACTCAATAAGATTATATAATTTATTCACAATTATCCAACCAGAGCTGACTCAGAATCTTTATATTTTCAATTGTGGCAAGGGAGGAAACTGGTATATTTAACAGTGGCACTGTTTTGTGTTGTGTTGTGTTGCTTTTCCTGTTCTTCAGCCATAGTGCTAGGGCTGCCATGATTCAGAGCTCCAGCTCTTGACTATAGGAGCCTGCAAATCCCCCAGACTTTGTTCCCCACGTTTTGTTACAATGGTTGTATGTCCATGTGTTTCTCATGCCCATTGTCTCCCACCTCTTTGGTATTTTTCTTCTCTTCCTATGCCAGTTTTCTACATTTTCATTATAATAATGACAATAATCAGCCTTAAATATGTATCCTACTTGCAACCTCCAAAGTACTTTAATACATATGGCCTTTGATCCATGTGCATAGGGCAGCCATTTTATTCCCATTTTGCAAAGGGAGAAAATGAAGCTCAGAAAGGTTAAGCAACTTGCCTAAAGCCACCCAAGTAGGAAGTGGCAGAACCAGGACTGACCCCATTTTTTTTTTTTATTCCTATTCTATACCACTGCCTTTTCATGTACCTCAGGCTCAAATCAGGCCCTTCAGAGTTCCTTAATCCCACTGAATACATTCAAGACCTTGGAAGTGACCAAAACATCCTGAAGCATCTGAGCCAACTTCATATACCTGGTGGGGTTAAAAGCAAAACAAACAACAACATCAACAAAATCATACCTCTTTTTAGCTGTGCATAATATCCAGATGGAAATCTGAATTTTGTTGAGCAAGTACTCTTGGCCAGGGCCATTTTAACCTCTGTCCATCAACACTGAATGTCACACCTGGTTACCCTGGTGAGCAGAAATTTTCTGAGGAAAACAAAAATTCTGTTTAAAGAGAATTTCATTTTGAAAGCATTTAAAATAATGTGGTAA
>NW_027984741.1:0-203 GCF_054177405.1 Leptonychotes weddellii
TAGACCAAGGAAAAATAATTCCTTTTTGAAGAAATGCTCAAATCCTGATACGTCTTTCTTTTTTTTTTATTCTTATGTTAATCCCCATACATGACGTCATTAGTTTTAGATGTAGTGTTCCATGATTCATTGTTTGTGCATAACACCCAGTGCTCCATGCAGAATGTGCCCTCCTCAATACCCACCACCAGGCTAACCCATCC
>NW_027984742.1:0-203 GCF_054177405.1 Leptonychotes weddellii
TATTTATTTATTTATCATTTATTTATTTATTTATTTTTAGGATGTGAATCACATAGGGTGAAATTTTAGGACTAAATAGATCAGTGAAGGGTAGATTCTCACTCTGAGTTGTCTGTTCTATTTCTCTTTTCTGACTTTGGTGAGGTAACTAGGAGATATATATATATATATATATATATATATATATATATATATATATATAT
>NW_027984743.1:0-203 GCF_054177405.1 Leptonychotes weddellii
GAAGAAAAAATAAATTAATTAATTAAAATATCGTGCATTAGCTATGACTTAGCAGCCCAATCAGCATTGATGGTAACAGTACTGAGAGTCTCAGCATTAACCAGGTTCTTCTGATCACACAGGCATTTTTTTCTCTTACCTGGAGGGATATGACAGGTGAAACCAGGTGGGAATGGAATGTGGTATAGAAATCTGCTTACCTC
>NW_027984744.1:0-203 GCF_054177405.1 Leptonychotes weddellii
AACTGTGGAAAGAGCCAAGATGTCCATCGACAGATGACTGGATAAAGAAGATGTGGTATATATATACAATGGAATATTATGCAGCCATCAAAAGGAATGAGATCTTGCCATTTGCAACGACGTGGATGGAACTGGAGGGTATTATGTTGAGTGAAATAAGTCAAACAGAGAAAGACATGTATCATATGATCTCACTGATATGA
>NW_027984745.1:0-203 GCF_054177405.1 Leptonychotes weddellii
TGGCCGGGGCTGTTTCCCGGCTTCTTTTAAAACTCCGGACTTTGGGGGCGCCTGGGTGGCTCAGATGGTTGAGTGTCTGCCTTCGGCTCAGGTCATGATCCCAGGGTCCTGGGATCGAGTCCCGCATCGGGCTCTCTGCTCCTTGGGAGCCTGCTTCTCCCTCTGCCTCTGTCTCTCTGTCTCTCATGAATAAAAAAAAAAAA
>NW_027984746.1:0-203 GCF_054177405.1 Leptonychotes weddellii
TGACTGTTTAGTGGAATTCACCAGTGAGACTTTCTGGGTCTGGAGTTTTCTTTGTTTGAAGAACTTTAACTACAAATTTAATTACTTTAATAAGTACAGAACTAAGGGTTTCAGGACGAGTCTCCCCAATATATGCCACATTGGCACGAGGATTATTTTGAGCTAAAGGCGATCAAAACCCAGCAGATTCAGGAGAAGCCCTT
>NW_027984747.1:0-203 GCF_054177405.1 Leptonychotes weddellii
TGCTTGTGCTCCCTCTCTCGCTGTCTCTCTCTCTCTGTGTCAAATAAATAAATAAAATTTTAAAAAAAGTCATAAACTTTCTAATGCACTTTTTATCAGGGCTAAAGCTTCCTTGATCTCCCCCTAACTGACCCTGCTCTCTTCTTCCTTCCAATTCTCCTATTTTGCACTAAATGATACTATCTTATGAAGTGCCACCGTTT
>NW_027984748.1:0-203 GCF_054177405.1 Leptonychotes weddellii
AGAATTTTTTGAACCTCACCACCTGACATTGTGTCTTTTGTTGTTTGCTTAGGTTGCTCTTGTATTCTTACTTTTTTTTATTGGTTATTCTCTCTGCTATAAATTTCTTACTAGTCATTCATAACACTTACAGTTTATAGTAGTTGTTTATGACCATTTTCCTGAGGTCACTCATGAAAGATGAGCTTTATGGGCAGAAGAAA
>NW_027984749.1:0-203 GCF_054177405.1 Leptonychotes weddellii
CTGTTCTATTTGCCTTTTGCAGATGAAGTTCGCACCGGCACCTACCGGCAGCTCTTCCACCCTGAGCAGCTCATCACCGGCAAGGAGGACGCTGCCAACAACTACGCCCGAGGGCACTACACCATTGGCAAGGAGATCATTGACCTTGTCTTGGACCGCATTCGGAAGCTGGTAGGTTTATTCTCAAGAATAAAGTAAATAAT
>NW_027984750.1:0-203 GCF_054177405.1 Leptonychotes weddellii
ACAAACTACTCAAAAATAAATATGTAACTTAAATAGCACTATTAAAGAAATAGAGTGTGTAGTTTACAACCTTCTCACATAGAAAGCTTCAAACCCACATGCTTCATTGGTGAATTCTACCGAACATTTAAGGAAGAAATAATGCCAATTCTACACAAACTCTACCAAAGAACTGAAGAGAAGGGAAAACTTCCCAACTCATT
>NW_027984751.1:0-12238 GCF_054177405.1 Leptonychotes weddellii
CCTCAGTTTGTTTTTCAGAGTCCATCATCTCTCATGGTTCGTCTACCCCTCTGATTTCCCCCCCCTTCATTCTTCCCCTCCTGCTACCTTCTTCTTCTTCTTTTTTTTTTTTCTTAACATATATTGCAGCCATCAAAAGGAATGAGATCTTGCCATTTGCAACAACGTGGATGGAACTGGAGGGTATTACGTTGAGTGAAATAAGTCAAACAGAGAAAGACATGTATCATATGATCTCACTGATATGAGGAATTCTTAATTGCAGGAAACAAACTGAGGGTTGCTGGAGTGGGGGGTGGGGTGGGAGGGATGGGGTGACTGGGTGATAGACATTGGGGAGGGTATGTGCTCTGATAAGCGCTGTGAATTGTGCAAGACTATTGAATCTCAGATCTGTACCTCTGAAACAAATAATGCAATATATGCTTTGTGTTCCTTTTAAATGGGATTTACTGACTCTGTTTTGAAAGATAATGACTCATGTTTTCTCCATCTCCCCTTCCTCTACCTTCCAACTCTTAATACAGTTATGTTACTTTTATATCATCCAAGATAATACTCAATTACTTTTCTAATCATAATTTCTAAGTTGTCTACTATTAGTTGACTCACCAACAGATTGCTTACCACCATGTTTCTTTGTTTTTCCATAAAATTCTCCATTCTTGAGGAGACTTTTATTTAAACTCATTATTAAGCATTTTTTCCATGAAAGGCTCAGAGATGTTATATTGTCTGAGGACTATAATGTTTGATGTATTTGCCTGAAATATCACCTAAGTATAATATTCTTGGTTTGAACTGCTTGATTTTCTTTTTTCATTTCAGGGACTTTTTTCTTGTATTATATATTTGAGTACATCTTTTCTTCCCATTATCCTAATATTGAATTTATCTGTCTTCTATATCTAATACATACTTCTAATTGCTTTAATCTCTTTGCCTCTTTATCTACATTCATTGTGATTATCTAAAGTCTGTCCTAATTTCCAGTGGTATATGTTCTGTCTGGTGCTGTTTCTATTTTTTTTTTAATTGGAGTGTTTAGACCATTTACATATAATGTGATTATTGATATGTTTTGGTTTTAAATCTTCCATTACTATTTGTTTTCCAATTGTCTCATTCTTTGGTTTTTTTTTTTTCTTTCTGGCATTCTTTTGGATCAAGTATATTTAATGATCCTATCCTATCTCTTTATTATCAAGATTTTTCTCTTCTATATTCTAGGAATAAGCCCAAGGTTTCAAATGTCCCTGTAAGAACGATTTCATGTGATTACTGCTCAGAACATAAGAGAAATCAAGTTGGAACTCACGTGCATCTGTAAAATAGCAATGCCATTATTTTGAAATAAGCAACTTATTGTAGTATGCAATTTGGGGTCAAGTTTTATTGTTTACATTTGCTTCAATTGTTATGGTCAGAGTAGTACATTCTAGTAATGTAAGGATGGTTTATTATTAGGAATCTGTCAATAAAAGTGACTATCCTTATAAAGGGAGAAAAGTTACATATAATCCTATCTGAAGATTCCCAAAAGGCATTTAATAAGATACAAAATATGTTTCAGCCCCTTGGTAGCTTAGGAAGAGACAAATGTTTGGCTAACATGATTTAAAAATACAACAGGGAGGATTCTGGGAAGATGGTGGAAAAGGAAGCACCAGGCATTGGTCTCCCCACCTAGACAACAATTGCCCCATCAGAATCTGCCTGATGTAACTATTTTGGAACTCTGGAATCTATTGAAGGCTTGTAACTTCCAGGGGAAGACTTGGATTGTAAACTGAGACTAATTTTGGTCAATTTCAGCTCTTACCACAGTAGCAGTTACTCATCTTCTACCCCCATCCATATGGCAGGCATCTGTGCATGTGTTCCTGGAGCAACTTTCACAATTGTGGGAGCTAGGATGGGGAAAAGGACTCTGTCCTCCAAATATTGGAGAACTGTGTTTTGTTAATTGCTGCTTCTAATCAGAGAGGTGCAAAGAAGTGGGGGAGCCACCTTTGGTGCATCTCCTCCCATTGTTACAAGCCCTTTCTCCTTTGGCTGAAATGAATTTCACAGGATTTCAAGGGCCCTCTTCCCCCATCTTCACCTTTTTTTCCCTCTTTTGAGAGTTAGCCATTAAAGACTAGGACACTTAAAAGCCATTACATTTGTAGTAAAATTAGAAAGTGACACTGCATACCCAGGTAAAAGCTCAGAAATGAACTGAGAAGACATTAAATTTATACTTTAGGCTGATTCTTGGCACAGAGACATCTAAAATAATCAAAAAACAAAAACAATAACAAAAAACAGTAAACCTTGGGAAAGGAAGAGAATCTGATTTCCAGAGTTACCAAATTATTACATTCAAATGTCCAGCATTCAACAACAGCAACAACAAAATCATAAGGCATACAAAGAAACAGGAAAGTATGGTCCTTTCAAAGAAAAAATAAATCAACAGAAACTGTCTGTGGAAAAACATAATGGCAAATATACTAGACAGCTACTTTAAAACAATTGTCTTAAAGATGCTCAAAGAACTAAAGACATAAAGTAAAAAAAAAAAAGTGTGAGTAAAGTGGAAATCTCAACAGAGAGAGAACCTGAAAAGAAATTGAAAAGAAATTCTGAAGCTGAAAAGTACAATAACCAGAATGAAAACTTCACTAGATGGATTTGAGCCAGATTTAACCAGGCAGAGGAAAGAATCTGTAAACTTGAAAAAAGGACAATCAAGGTTCAGAAACAGAAAAAAAAAAAGGAAGAAAAGTGAACAGAGCCTTAGGGACCTGTGGGACATGGACCAACATATGCATCATAGGAGTCCCAGAAAAGAGAAAAGAGCAGAGAGAATATTTGAGGAAATAATGGCTGAAAACTTCCCAAATTTGATGAAAGACACAAATATAAATATCCAAGAAGCTAAATGAATTCTGAGTAAGGTTAACTCAAAAAGACCCATACAGACACACATTATAATCCAACTTTCAAAAGTTAAAGAGAGAATGTTGAAACTAACAAGAAAGAAATGAATTACACATAGACAGGATCCTCAATAAGACTATAACTAGATTTCTCATCAAAAACTTCGGAGGCCAGAAGACAGTGGAAAGATATATTCAAAGTACTAAAAGAAAAATATCTGTCAACCAAGAATCCTATATCTAACATAACTGTCCTTCAAAAGTGAGGGAGAAGTAAGACATTCCCAGATAAACAAAAGCTGAGGGAGTTTGCAACCACTAGACTTGTCTTGGAACAAATGCTCATGAAGATTCTATAGGGTGAAATAAAAGGACACCAGATAGTAACATGAAGCCATGTGGAGAAATAAAGATCTCAATAAAAGCAAATACATGGAAAATTATAAAAGCCATTATTATTGTAACAATGATTTCTAACTGTACTTTTTGTTTTCTATATGATACATTAAAAAAAAGACAATTATTAACTTAAGGCTAGTGTTATTATAACTTTGGTTTGTAATTCCACATCCTGTTTTCTACACAGTTTAGGAGACTAATGCATTTAAAAGGATTGTTAGTGTATGTTTTGGTGCACACGATACGTAAAGATGTACAATAGTCCCCCTTTATCTGTGGTTTTGCTTTCCACGGTTTCAGGTACCCATGGTCAACTATGGTCCAGAAGCCAGTGAGTAATAGCCTAATGCTATGTCACAATGCCTGCATCATTCACCTCATTTCATCTTATCATGTAGGCATTTTATTATTTCACATTATCACAAGAAGGATGAATGCAATATAATATGATACTTTGAGAAAAGAGACCACATTCATATAACTTTTATTACAGTATATTGTTATAACTGTTCTATTTTATTATTATTGTTGTTAATCTATTACTGTGCCTAATGTATAAATTAAACTTTATCACAGGTATGTATGTATAGGAAAAAATACAGTATATATAGAGTTCAGTACTATCTGTGGTTTCAGGCATCAGCTGGAGAGATGGAACATATTCTCCATGGATAAGGGAGACTACTGTAATTCTTTGTAATCAACAACTGAAAGGGGTGGTGACAGAACTGTAGAGAAACTGACTTTTTGGATGTTACTGAAGTTAAACTAGTATAAATTTAAGTTAGAGTGTTATAACTTTAGAATGTTATCCCCATGATAATCACAACAAAAGTAGGTATAGAAAATACACAAAAGGAAATGAAAAAGGAATATAAACATTTCACTACAAAAACTCAACACAAAAGAAGACAGTAATGCAGGAAATGAGGGAAAAAAGCACTATAGCACATACAGAAAACAAATAGCACAATGACAGAAGTCCCTCCTTATCAGTAATTACTCTAAATGTAAATGGTATAAATTCTCCAATCAAAAGAGAGACTGGCAGAATGGACAAAAACACATGACCCAAGTATATGCTGTCTTCAAGAGACTCATTTGAGACTCAAAGACACAAACAGATTGAAAGTGAAAGGATGGAAAAAGATATTCCATGCAAACTAAAAGAGAGTAGGGGTAACTAACTGAAAGAAAGTAGGGGTGGCTAAACTAATAGACAAAAGACTTTATTTTTTCTTAAGATTTTATTTATTTATTTGACAAAGAGAAAGAGAGCACAAGTAGGGGAACTGGCAGGCAGAGGGAGAGGGAAAAGCAGGCTCCCTGCTGAGCAATGCAGGGCTCGATCCTAGGACCTTGGGATCATGACCCAAGCCAAAGGCAGATGCCCAACTGACTGAGCCACCCAGGTGCCCCACAAAATAAACTTTAAATCAGAAAAGGTTACAAGAGACAAAGGACATTATATGTTAATAAAAGGTTTACTGGAGCAAGAATATAAAACTATTATGAACATTTATGAACCCAAAGACAGACTATCAAAATATATGAAGCAAACACCAAAAGAATTGAAGGGAAAAACAGAAGTTCTAAACAATAGTTGGAGACTACATGATCTCACTCACAATAATGGATAGTATAACCAGACAAAAGATATGCAGGGAAACAGAGTACATAAACAACACAATATACCAACTAAATATAATAAACATATACAGAATTCTAGCCAACAATACAAACATTTTTTCAAGTGAGCATGGGCATTTTCCAGAACGCGCCATATGTTAGGTCACAAATTAAGTCTCAGTAGGTTTCAAAGATAGATTTCATACAAATTATCTTCTCTGACCACAACCGGATGAAGTTAGAAATAAATTACAAAAGTAAAACTGGAAAATTCAAAGAACTGTGGAAATTAAACAACACACTGTTAAATATATATGTTTTATTTATTTATTTGAGAGAGAGAGAAAGGGAGGGCACCAGGAGGGGGAGGGGCAGAGGGAGAAGCAGACTCCCCACTGCACAGGGAGCCCAATGTGGGGCTCCATCCCAGGACCCTGAGGATCATGACCTGAGCCAAAGGCAGATGCTTAACTGACTGAGCCACCTAGACATCCTAAACAATACACATTTAAGCAACCAATGGATGTGAGAAGAAATCACAAGGGAAATTAGAAAACACTTAGAAATGAATGAGAATGAAAACATAACATACCAAAACTTACGAGATACAGTTGAAAGCAGTGCTAAGGGGGAAATTTATAGCTATAAACTCATTAAAAAACAAGAAAGATCTCAAGTCAATAATCTAACTTTACAATTTAAGAAATGTTCTAGAAAGGGGCGCCTGGGTGGCTCAGTCATTAAGCATCTGCCTTTGGCTCAGGTCATGATCCAAGGGTCCTGGGATCGAGCCCTGCAATGGCTCCCTGCTCCACGGGAAGCCTGCTTCTCCCTCTCGCACTCCCCCTGCTTGTGTTCCCTCTCTCACTGCGTCTCTCTCTGTCAAATAAATAAATAATAATAAAATCTTAAAAAAGAGAAATGTTCTAGAAAAAGAAGAACAAAAAGTCCAAAACTAGCAGAAGGAAGGAAACAATAAAGATTAGAATAGAAATAAAAGAATAGAGAATAGAAAAACAATAGAGAAAAACAATGGAACAAAAGCTGGTTCTTCAAGAAGATCAACAAAATCGACAAACTTTCAGCTAGATGGACTAAGAAAAACAGAAGACTCAATTACTAAAATCAGAAATGAAAGTAAGATCATTACTACTGATTCTACAGAAATAAAAAGGATTATAAGAGAGTACTATGAACAACTGTGCATCAAAAAATGGAATAACCTACATGAAATGCACAAATTCCTAGGAAGATAAAGCCTATCAAGACTAATACATGAAGAAATAGAGTCTTGAAGAGATTTATCATTAGTGAGGAGATTAAATTAGGAACAAAAAAATCTCCCAACAGAGAAAAGTCCTGGGCATGACAGCTTCACAGGTGAATTCTACCATACGTTAAATAACTAATAACAGTCTTTCTGAAACTTTTCCAAAAAAATTAAGGGGGGCCACTTCCTAACTTATTCCTTAAGGCTAGCATAACCTAGATACAAAAGCCAGACAAAAACACTAAAAGAAAACTACAGACTAATATACTGTATTGAACATGACACAAAAAAACTTCAACAAAATACTAGCAAACAGATTTTAATAGTATATTAAAAAGATTACACATTATGACAAAGTGAGATTTCCTGGAATGTAAGGATGGTTCAACATACAAAAATCAATGAATATATTCTGCACATTAAAAAAATGAAGGGGAAAAGCACATGATCATCTGAATTGATTTGGGAAAAGCATCTGACAAAATTCAACACCCTTTCATGATAAATGCTCAACAAAATATAAATAGAAGGATCTGCCTCAATCTAATAAAAACCATATATGAAAAGTCCCCACTAAACATCATACTAGATGGTAAAAGACTGAAAGCTTTTCTTTTAAGATAGGAACAAGGCAAAGATGCCCACTCTTGCCACTTCTATTCAACATAGTACAAAAATTCAAGCTAGAGCAATTAGAGAAGAAAAAGAAATAATAGGCATCAAAGCTGTAAAGGAAGAAATAAAATGATCTCTCTTTGCAGATGACATGATTTTACATGTGGAAAACCCTAAAGATTCCACACACAAAAAACACTGTTAGAACTAATAAAAGAATTCAGCAAAGTAGCAGGATTCAAAGTCAACACACAAAAATCACTTGTATTTTTACATACCAAAAACGAACAATCTGAAAAGGCAGTAACAAAATCAATTCCTTTTACAGTAGCATCAATACAATACTTAGGAATTCACTTTAACCAAGGAGGTAAAAGACTTGTCCAATGAAAACTATAAAACATTGCTGTACAATTAAAGACAAGAATAAATGGAAACATATCCCATGCACATGGATACAATACTTAATATTATTAAAATGCTGATAGCACCCAAAGCAATCTTCAGATTCAATGAAATCCTTATAAAAACCCCAATGTTGTTATTTGCAAAAATAGAAAAACCCATCCTAAAAGTCATGTAAAATCTCAAGGGGCTTTGAATAGCCAAAACACTCTTGAAAAAGAAGAGCAAATTGGAGGATTTACACTTCTTGATATCCACTTAATGCAAAGTAATCAAAACAGTGCAGCATTGGTGTGGTATTGGTGTCCAGACATACAGACCAATGGAGCAGAATACAGAGCCCAGAAATAAACCCTCACATATATAATGAAATGGTTTTTGAGAAGGGTGCCAAGATGGAGAAAGGACAGTCTTTTCAACAAATGGTGCTTAGAAAACTGGATAGCCACATGCAAAAGAACAAAGTTGGGCCCTCACCCCACAAGCATATATAAAAATTAACTGAAAATGGATTAAGAACCTAAATGTAAGACAATAAAACTCTCAGAACAAAACATAGGATGAAAGCTTCACAACATTTAATTTGACAATTTCTTCTTGGATATGACACCAAAATGTGCAGGTAAATAAAGAAAAAATAGACAAACTGGACAGTATGAAAATTTAAAAATTTTGTGCATCAAAAGACACCACAGAGGAAAAAGGCAACCTACAGAATGGGAAAAATATTTGTAAATCATATATCTGTAAGGGATTAATGTCCAGAATATATAGAGAACTCCTAAAACTTAACAAAAATACAAACAACCCAATTCAGAAATGGGTAAAGGACTTTGGGAGCACACATTTCTCCAGATATACAAATAGCCAATAAGCACATGAAAAGATGCACGACATTACTAATCATTAGGGGGATGTAAATCAAAACTGCAATGAGATATTACCTTACACTCATTAGAAGGGCTACTATTAAACAACAGAAAATAACAAGTACTGGGGAGGATGTGGAGAAATTAGAACCCTTGTGCACTATTGTTGGGAATGCAAATTAGTGTAGCTATTGTGGAAAACAGTATGGAATTTCCTCAAAACATTAAAAATAGAACTACTTTATGATCCAGTAATCACTACTGGGTATTTACCCAAAGATTTCAACAATACTAATTCGAAAGGACATATGCACCCCTATGTTTTTTGCAGCATTATTTACAATAGCCAAACTATGCTATGGAAGCAGCCCAAGTTTCCATTAATAGGTAAATGGATAAAGAAGAGGTGGTATATTTTAGATAGATAGATAGATAGATAGATAGATAGATAGATAGATAGATATTCTATTTTATATATATAATGGAATATTATTTGGCCATCAAAAAGAATGAAATCTTGCCATTTGCAATGACATAGATGGAGCTAGATATTATCCTAAGTGATATAAGTCAGAGAAAGACAAATACCATATGATTTCACTCATATGTAGAATTTAAGAAACAAAACAGATGAACAAATAGAAAAGAGAAAGAGACAAAAGAAGAAACGGACTCTTAATTATAGAGAATTGATGGTTATGGGTGGGGGATGGGTGAAATACATGATGGGGATTAAAGAGTGCACTTACTATAATGAGCACTGAGTAATGTATAGAATTGTTGAATGACTATATCGTACACCTGAAACTAACAGAACACTGTATGCTAACTATACTGGAATTAAAATAAAAACCTTGATAAAATTTTAAAAACCAGTATGTATTTCAAAACAACTCAGTATCATTCTAAATTATGAAGGAATAGCAACATTGTCATTGAGGTCACAATTAAGAGTGTCTTATTGCCACTATTATTTACTAGACAAGAATGAGCAGTATAAATAAAGGAAGAAGAAAATGATGATTATTGTAGACAACATGACTGTCCACTTTGGATAGACAAAATAACTGAAAAATTATTAGAAATAATTTTTACATGTTCAGAAAGGTAATCCACTAAAAAATTAGTATACAAACATCAATAGTTTCTGATATACCAGAAATAATAAATTAGGAAGTTTAATTTAAAAATGTCCTACCCATAATAGCAAAAAATACAATAAAATACATAAGAGTAAACATGAAACATATGCAAATAAAAATATATCTGGGGATGTAAAGGAAAACTTGAATAAACGGAGAGAAATCTGTTACTGAACAGAAGAATTGAATATTATAAAGATGTTGATTCTTCCTAAAATTAATCCATATAATGCTATTCTATTTTTTTTATAGATTTTATTTATTTGACAGAGAGATAGAGAACACAAGTAGGCAGAGAGGCAGGCAGAGAGAGAGGGAGAAGCAGGCTGTCTGCTGGGCAGGGAGCCTGATGCGGGACTCGATCCCAGGACCCTGGGATCAGGACATGAGCCGAAGGCAGCCACTTAACCAACTGAGCCACCCAGATGCCCTTATTCATGCTATTCTAATCAAAATCCTTATGATATTTCATTTGTTTAGAACTTAAAAATAGGACCCTAAAGTTCATCTGAAATTTTATTTATTTTTTTAAAGATTTTATTTATTTATTTAAGACACAGAGAGACTGAGAGCGAGCATGAGCAGGGGGGAGGGGCAGAAGCAGGTTCCCCGCTGAGCAGGGGCCCGATGCGGGGCTTGATCCCAGGACTCTGGGATCATGACCTGAGCCTAAAGCACCCACTTAACCCACTGAGCCACCCAGGCACCTCCTCATCTGAAATTTTAAAGACTTACTATAAAGCAGAGAGATTTTGAAGAGTTCCTCATATCGTACACAAAGTTATAGTAAATGAAATGCTGTGGAGAGGGCATGGGGATAGATTATTGGAAATAAATAGAGCCCATAAATTAAATGCTGATAAGACTAAGCAGGCAATAGACATACATTTAATGGGCCAGATGTAAAAAGCAATAAGAACTCGTAGGGTCTGTAGCAAAAGAGAGAATATGAGGGAGGGGACATGTGCTAGTCTGTTCTGATTGTTATCTGAAAAATCCAGGCTCAGTTTTAACAAATAATCTGGTAGGCTTTTTTTTTAAGAGAAATAATAAATTAGGTTTTCATGCAATGTCAAGTTTTATTTTTATTAAGTAAACTCTACCTCTAACACGGGGCTTGAACTCATGATCCCAAGATCCAAGAATCACATGCTTTGGGGCACCTGGGTGGCACAGTGGGTTAAGCAACTGACTCTTTGTTTTGGCTCAAGTTGTGATCTCAGAATTGTGGGATCTGGCGATGGGCTCCGCACTCAGTGTGGAGTCTGCTTAAGATTCTCTCTCCCCTCTCCCTCTGCTCCTCCTCCCTGCTCTCTCTCTCTCTAAAATACATAAATCTTAAAAAAAAAAAAAGAACTGAAGAATTGCATGGTTTCCCAACTGAGCCAGCCAGGTGCCCCTGCAATGTTAATTTTTAAATGTTGACTCAAATTCTTAAAACGTGTGTGTGTGTGTGTGTGTGTGTGTGTGAGCTCTTATGGATGACCATCACTTTGTGACTGATGCCTAAAGTTATTCTATAACTGTTAGTATGGAATAAAAGTAGGTTAACAAGTCATGAGAAAATTGTAAAAATGATGTTAGGACAAGGGCAGTTGGATCTATGTGTTCTTTCTTATGCCAAAATTATTTTCAGTGTTAGAAGAATAAAAGGCAGAATATAAAGTCATAAAGGTGATTGACAAAAACTGAGGTATTTTTTTATAATCCTGGGGAGAGAAGATCTAAGAATTAAGAAACCATAATGCAAAACATTGGTATACTAGTTAACCTTATCAAACTCCTAAATGAACAACAACAAAATGCATGTACTAGATTGAAAAACAAATGGTAATTTGGGAAAAAATATTTGCAACATATGAAAGATGATCAATATCCAAAATTTGCTTAAAAATCCATAAAAAAGATAAAAATGCCAATGGAATGGATAGACAATTTGCAACAGAAAGAATCACAAATGGTCAATACTTCAGAAAGATCCACACATATCCACCAAAGTTATGTACATGAATAGCAACATTTTTTAAAATAGCTCTAAACTAGACACAACAGAAATGTCCCTGAACAGTAGGATGGATAAATAAAATGTGATATATCCCAATAGTATGTGTCATGAAAAGATAATATAATATTCAGTAATAAAAATGAACCTACTACTGCCACATACTACGACATGTACTACTCTCACAAATATAATGTTGAGCACAAAAAGCAAACATGAAAGAAAATATACTATATAATTTCATTCATATAAGGTTCAAAAAGAGGTAATACTAATCTTTGTTGTCAGAATTTAGGATAGCATTTACCTTTGGAAAGGAGAGAGGATGATTGGGCAGTGTCAAAAGGGGGTTTCAGAAGTGCTAGTAAAGTTCTTTCTTTACTGGGTTGGTGGTTATGTAGTTTATTTTATGATAAATATGATAATGCCATGAGTTATCCACTTACAATTTGTTCATTTTTCTGAATATATGTTAATTCAAGAAAAGATTTTCAAAAAGCAATTTATTTTAGGAAAAGACAATACCAAACAAACAAAAAGTAACAGTGAACAAATCAATACTACATGTGATTTCATTACTAAATCTATGTCTCATATTGTATATAAGCATTCTTGGGAATGAACAAATGAATAAAGAAGATGTGGTTTATATGTATACAATGGAATATTATTCAGCCACAAGAAAGAAGGACATCCTAAAATCTGCAATAACATGGATGGACCCTGAGGGTAATACACTAAGTGAGATAACTCAGATAAAGACAAATACTGCGTGGTATCACTTATACGTGTAATCTAAATAAAAAGTCAAACTCAGAAACAGAGACTATTAAGAAGTGGTTGCCCGGGGGGGCGGAGCAAGATGGTGGAGGAGTAGGAGACCTGGATTTCGTCTCCTCTCAGGAATTCAGCTGGATAGGGATCAAACCATTCTGAACACCTACAAACTCAACAGGAGATCGAAGAAAGGAATAGCAACAACT
>NW_027984752.1:0-1062 GCF_054177405.1 Leptonychotes weddellii
GACTGCCTTCGGCTCAGGTCATGATCCTGGAGTCCCGGGATCGAGTCCCGCATCGGGCTCCCTGCTTGGCAGGGAGCCTGCTTCTCCCTCTGACCCTTCCCCCTGTCATGTGCTCTCTGTCTCTCTCATTCTCTCTGTCTCAAATAAATAAATAAAATCTTTAAAAAAAAAAAAATATTTACCAGCGCCACGTTCATAAAGATGTTTCATATTTTATTTTAAAATATGTATGGTTTTAACTTTTGTGTTTGGATTGGCAGTCAATCTAGATTTGTGTTTTGTGAAGGATGGATGGGTCCAGGTAGATTTGTCTCATAAGAACATCTAATTAATCTCATACCACTTGTAGAAAAGATGCCTTTTTCCCATTGTACAACAGAGTTACCTTTGTCATAAATTAGGTGACTGGAATGTATAGACAAATTTGTGCACACTCCATTTTTTTTTCCATTGGGAAGTCTATCCTTGTGCCTATCCCACATTGTCTTAATATAGCTTTATAGTGAATTTTGATATTTGGTAAAGTTAGTACTCAAGATTTTTCTTCAAAAGATTTGTTCTATATTAATTTTAGGATCATCTGGTTTCCACCAGAATTCCTGAGATTTAGATTGGGATTCATACCACTTAGGATCTACTGCTGCACAATGAATCACCTCCAAATTAAACAGCATACAGCAACACATACTATCTCAAACACTTAGCTATCTGGTGGTTCTGATATAGTATCTCTCAGGAGGTTGTCAAGATATCTGTTGGGGCTGCATTCATATGAAAGCTTGACTGAGGCTGGACTATCCACTTTTTTTTTTTTTTAAGATTTTATTTATTTGACAGAGAAAGACACGGCAAGAGAGGGAACACAAACAGGGGGGGTGAGGGAGGGAGAAGCAGGCTTCCCGCTGAACAGGGAGCCTGATGTGGGGCTCAGTCCCAGGACCCTGGGATCATGACCTGAGCCTAATGCAGATGCTTAATGACTGAGCCACCCAGGTGCCCATGGACTATCCGCTTTCTGTAAGGCTCACTGTTAACTCACTCAGTTCCTCGCTATTAGCTGGG
>NW_027984753.1:0-203 GCF_054177405.1 Leptonychotes weddellii
TGTGAAACCCGCCTCCTCTCCCCTCGGCCCCTTCTCCATTCAAGGACACAGGCAGCCCGTCTTAGGCTCTGAGGGACCTCCGGTCCCATAGTAGCGCTGACCCTCATGTGTCATGTGTCCCATCTTACAGATGGGCCGACGGAGGCTCCGAGCGCTGGGCATTGGTGGCATCTGAGTCTGGGTCACGGAGACAGCCGTCCTCA
>NW_027984754.1:0-203 GCF_054177405.1 Leptonychotes weddellii
TGTGGGAGGTATCTTGTTTCAAAAAGTGGAAATGTACTTATGAAGAAGGTGTCATTTAACAACTTGCCATTCAAGAAGACAGCTGAAGCTTGTAATAATAAAAATAAAGCCCAAACACATCTTCTCCCCAAGTTCAGGACTATGATAGAAGAATCTTGGTCTGGGAAAATTTTCAAGGGTTTTTTTGTAGGATAAGTGCGGGC
>NW_027984755.1:0-203 GCF_054177405.1 Leptonychotes weddellii
TTTATTTATTTATTTTTTTTAAAGATTTTATTTATTTATTTGAGAGAGAGAGAATGAGAGACAGAGAGCATGAGAGGGAGGAGGGTCAGAGGGAGAAGCAGACTCCCTGCCGAGCAGGGAGCCCGATGCGGGACTCGATCCTGGGACTCCAGGATCATGACCTGAGCCGAAGGCAGTCGCTTAACCAACTGAGCCACCCAGGC
>NW_027984756.1:0-203 GCF_054177405.1 Leptonychotes weddellii
TATCAAAGTATAGATATATGCATGATTTTATATATGTCTGTATATATTATATAACATATATAATGTGTTTTTTAAAAATTTTTTATTCTTATGTTAATCCCCATACATTACATCATTAGTTTTAGATGTAGTGTTCCATGATTCATTGTTTGTGCATAACACCCAGTGCTCCATGCAGAATGTGCCCTCCTCAATACCCACCA
>NW_027984757.1:0-203 GCF_054177405.1 Leptonychotes weddellii
GGCTATTATTAGAAAATGCGTCTTTAGAGTTCTTATGTTATCAAGTTACATTTACATGGCAGACACTAGAAGATATTCTTGTGTTGTAGCAGAGAACTAGGAAAGGCAGGGATTTTAGAATAGAGCAAGAAAATATGAAAACAACCAAATGCTATTATAGAACAGATGTACAATAGGATCAAGCTTTAGAATAGGAATATCTG
>NW_027984758.1:0-203 GCF_054177405.1 Leptonychotes weddellii
AAGATTCTCACGGTCCACTTGGTAGAGGTAAAATGAGCAAAGGTGGAAGGCAAACAAAACCATCATCCATTCACTCATCCCGTCATTGGCTGCTGAGTTGCCGCTGGGCTGGGCGTCAGAAGGACAGAGGTAGACGAGCACATTTCCTGCTCTCTAGGAGCTCAGAGGCCACCCCGGGAGGCTGTCCAGTGACAATCACGCGT
>NW_027984759.1:0-203 GCF_054177405.1 Leptonychotes weddellii
TTATTCTTATATTATCCCCATACATTGCATCATTAGTTTTAGATGTAGTGTTCCATGATTCATTGTTTGTGCATAACACCCAGTGCTCCATGCAGAATGTGCCCTCCTCAATACCCATCACCAGGCTAACCCATCCTCCCACCCCCCTCCCCTCTAGAACCCTCAGTTTGTTTTTCAGAGTCCATCGTCTCTCATGGTTCGTC
>NW_027984760.1:0-203 GCF_054177405.1 Leptonychotes weddellii
GGGGAAAAAAAAATTAGAAGTCTAAGATCTAATTATATGGGATGTATGATAAATTTACTATCAAGCTCAAGGATTAGGAAAAATAACTAGGTAATGCAGCACCACCGAAAACTTTCCATTTAAATGTACCTTGTAGCATAAAGCATGCTACAGCAACCATAAATTTTAAGCCAATTTATTAGAGGTGAAGATGAAAGTTCAGT
>NW_027984761.1:0-203 GCF_054177405.1 Leptonychotes weddellii
TCTCCAGTCTTCCCTCCTCTGAAGGCAGGGGCTTGGTTTGGGGTCTTGCTAAGGCTGACACCAAACGGCTGGTTAGTAGTGCCCCTGGCCTCTCAATGCCTATTTTGCAGGTCTTCTAGGCCTGATGGGAGACCAGGGCAGATACCTGAGGGGACCTGGGACTGACCGCCCACCCTTGGCCACGGCCCGTCGGACTCCCACCT
>NW_027984762.1:0-203 GCF_054177405.1 Leptonychotes weddellii
AACTTAAAATAATAGCAGGTATAGAATTAGAATCAGTAATAATTTAGCAAAGTGGTTAACATTCAAGAATCACATGTATTTTTCACACCAACAGAAAACAGAAAATTAAATTTTAAACTATATCATTATACATTACAAACATCAAAATCTAGAATCATCTAACAAAAGATATACAAGATCACTAGCAGAAAAATAATAACTAT
>NW_027984763.1:0-1062 GCF_054177405.1 Leptonychotes weddellii
GTGATCCCAGGGCCCTGTGATAGAGCCCTGCGTCGGGCTCCTTGCTCAACGGGGAGCCTGCTTCTCTCTCTGCCTGCCGCTCCCCCTTCTTGTGCTCTCTCTCTCTCCCTGACAAATAAATAAATAAAATCTTTAGAAAAAAAAAAGTATAGACCTGGGATGAACTTTTTTGTGATCAGAGAACTTTAAATCCAATTATGTGGTTACTTTTTGTAATTTGTTTAACTTGATTTATTTTGTGAATAAATGCTTAGGCAGGGCTTTTGTGTTGATAAGAAATTGATGTGGGTAGTATTTTTAATTTTCTTTCATGAATGATATTCTATTAAAGTGTAATCATTAAAGCTGAGGTCTGTCAGGATGTCAAAAGAACAGGTCACACTGTCTTGTTTCTTCCTTCTCTAGAATACGGTAGAGCAGAGAAAGGAGGCGCACGGCACAGTTGAGCCACATGGGCATATAGGAGGCAAACCTAGAACATGGGTGGAGAGACTGGTAGGATGAGTCCCTGCAAACAGTCCAGGGAAGGCTGCCAGACTCCAGGAACATGGTCTTGGTAGCACCTTAAAATCCACTGGAGTATGTTAAAAATACCAATGTTGCATTGTCTCCCTTGAAATTCTCATTTAATTTTTCTGAGGGTGACGAATCCAGTTAAATCAGTCCTGAAGAGTCGGTTGCAAGATTGGTGTTTTTCAGTGCCTCCTGCATAGTTCTGATGACCAATCAAGTTTACAAATCAAACTCTGGGAGAAGCCCTGAAGGTAACCATGTCTGGCAAGAAAGTGAGGATAGCACAGCTGTGGTGTGAAGTGAATGGCTCTCAGCTCCTGGCTTCCCAGATCCCATGTGCAAGGGCCCCAGTGTTTTTGTATACCTGGCAGCGGGTGTGAAGGTATTGACTGGCCTTTTGTTCCACAGAGGTAATTCTGAGGGTAGGCTTAGGCAGGGTCAGTAGCAGGTGTGGTAGGAGATTCGAGGTAGATGCCCTAAAAATCAAAAGGCATGAGTAGAGAGATTGTGGTTTAGAGGACCGAGTCCAGGATACCCACCTTTACTTCT
>NW_027984764.1:0-203 GCF_054177405.1 Leptonychotes weddellii
TTTTTTTTTTTTTTAAAGATTTTATTTATTTATTTGACAGAGAGAGACACAGCGAGAGAGGGAACACAAGCAGGGGGAGTGGGAGAGGGAGAAGCAGGCTTCCCGCCGAGCAGGGAGCCCGATGCGGGGCTCGATCCCAGGACCCTGGGATCATGACCTGAGCTGAAGGCAGACGCTTAACGACTGAGCCACCCAGGCGCCCC
>NW_027984765.1:0-203 GCF_054177405.1 Leptonychotes weddellii
TCTGTGTGCTTTATGCACATTAACCCATGTCATTCTCACAGCTATTAAAACTATTAATTACTATTAACACTCTCATTTCATAGATGAGAGAAGCGAGACTCACAAAGGTTGAATGATTTGCCCAAGAATCCTCAGGTAGTAGATGGCAAAACTAGAATTCAGACCCAGGGAATCTGGCTCTAGAGCCCACGGCATGCACTGTC
>NW_027984766.1:0-203 GCF_054177405.1 Leptonychotes weddellii
CCCAATGTTTATAGCAGCAATGTCCACAATAGCCAAACTATGGAAAGAGCCCAGATGTCCATCAACAGATGAATGGATAAAGAAGATGTGGCATATATACACAATGGAATACTACTCAGCCATCAAGAAAAAATGAAATCCTGACGTTTGCAATGACATGGATGGAACTAGAGGGTATTATGCTAAGCAAAATAAGTCAATAC
>NW_027984767.1:0-203 GCF_054177405.1 Leptonychotes weddellii
GAGCTCCAGCCCCACAGTACCTGGTGCTGCCACAGCGCAACAGCAGCATGGAATGTTCGAGTGTTGGCAGGGTCGATGCATATGGTGGTGGCGGCTTATGTCACAGGAGTATCACCTCCTCTCCAGCTCCTGGGGCAGGGACATGTGAGATACCTGGTCGGTATTACAGGGCTCCCACCCATTTCTTTTTTTTTTTTTTAAAG
>NW_027984768.1:0-203 GCF_054177405.1 Leptonychotes weddellii
GATATGCAACAGATTTCTGTACACTAATTTTTTACCCTGAGATTTTATTGAATTTATTTGTCAGTTCTAGTAGTTTTTTGATGGAGTATTTTAGGTTTTCTATATATATAGTATCATGTCATCTGCAAAAAGTGCAAGGTTGACTTCTTCCAGTGTGGATGCCTTTTATTTCTTTTCCTTGTCTGATGCTTCCAGTACTATGT
>NW_027984769.1:0-203 GCF_054177405.1 Leptonychotes weddellii
TTTATTTTTTTTTTTTTAAAGATTTTATTTATTTATTTGAGAGAGAGAGAATGAGAGACAGAGAGCATGAGAGGGAGGAGGGTCAGAGGGAGAAGCAGACTCCCTGCCGAGCAGGGAGCCCGATGCGGGACTCGATCCCGGGACTCCAGGATCATGACCTGAGCCGAAGGCAGTCGCTTAACCAACTGAGCCACCCAGGTGCC
>NW_027984770.1:0-203 GCF_054177405.1 Leptonychotes weddellii
TAGATCTCCATGTGTTCTGTGCAAGAGAGAAAACTATTTCAACTCAGGGTTATTCTAGGGACTAGAGGGATTGGTGAATGAAAAGCACCTCACAGCCTGGCCAGTGGTAGATGCTCAATCAGTGTGCATTTGCTTCCCTTTCCCCTGTTCCCCAGTGATGTGCTGGGCAGACTGACTGCAGTAAGGAAGCAGTTGTGTTCATG
>NW_027984771.1:0-203 GCF_054177405.1 Leptonychotes weddellii
TTCCAGCTCTATTACAAAGCTGTCATCATCAAGACAGCATGGTACTGGCACAAAAACAGACACATAGATCAATGGAACAGAATAGAGAGCCCAGAAATGGACCCTCAACTCTATGGTCAACTCATCTTTGACAAAGCAGGAAAGAATGTCCAATGGAAAAAAGACAGTCTCTTCAACAAATGGTGTTGGGAAAATTGGACAGC
>NW_027984772.1:0-203 GCF_054177405.1 Leptonychotes weddellii
AGAAAGATACCATATGATTTCACTCCTATGTGGAATTTAAGAAACAAAAGAAGCAAAGGAAGAAAAACGAGAGAGAGACAAACCAAGAAATAGACTCTTAACTGTAGAGAACAAACTGAGGGAGGATGGGAGGGTGGGTATTAAAGATTACACTTAGCATGATGAGAAAAAATAAAATGAAAAACCAATTTCATTTACAATAG
>NW_027984773.1:0-203 GCF_054177405.1 Leptonychotes weddellii
AGAACATGAGTTGGGGGGCGGGGGTAGGCAGAGGGAGAAGCAGACTCCCTGCTGAGCAGGAAGCCTGACACTGGGATCATGCCCTGAGCCAAAAGTAGATGCTTTAACCGACTGAGCCACCCAGGCAGCCCCTAAACATATTTATTTTAAGATCTTTGTTAGACTGTCCCTTAAAGTATATTTCATCTAGAACAGCACTGCCG
>NW_027984774.1:0-1062 GCF_054177405.1 Leptonychotes weddellii
TGACCTGAGCCGAAGGCAGTCGCTTAACCAACTGAGCCACCCAGGCGCCCCTAGAAACTCACTTTAAATTAAATGCTCAGATTAATAATAGAAGGGTGAGTATAAAAATGCTAAAATAATCAAAGAAAGCTAGAATGGCTATATTAATTTCAATCAAAACAGAGTTCAGATGAAATGAATTGAAGACAAATAGAAGCATTACATAATGATGAAAGGGTGAAGTCTCTAAGAAGACATAAGAATCTAAAGCATATATACATCTAAAAAGGATTCCTTAAGGGCACTTGGGGGCTCAGTCAGTTAAGTGTCTGATTCTTGATTTTGGCTCAGGTCATGATCTCAGGGTTGTGAGATTGATCCCTGTGTTGGGCTCTGCAATGGGTGTGGAGCCTGCTTAAGATATTCTCTCTCTCTCTCTTCCTCTGTCCCTGCCCCAGCTCGTGCATCCTCTCTTTCTCTCTCTTTTTAAAATAAATAAATAAATCTTTAAAAAAATTAAAAAATAAACATAATAAAACATAAAAATAAAAAGAATGCCTTAAGATATATGAAGTAAAAACTGATAGAACTTAATAAAGAAATATAAAATTCCCTATGGTAATTGGAAACTTCCAACACCCTTCTGTCGGTAATTGATATAACAAACAGGCAGAAAATTTGTACTTATATAGCAGGAATGAACAGCACTATAAATCAACATACTATAACTGACATTTATGGAATACCCCAACATCAGAATATGCTTATTTTTAAGTTCACACAAAATATTCACAAAGTTAGAACACCTCATGAGTATTAAACATACCTTATGGAATTTAAAAGAATAAAAATCATGTGGGGTATGTTCTAAAATGTTATTTATGATATATATATATTTTTTAAATTTAGAAATAATCACTTTATTTCAATCCAGACAGCTCAGAGTAGTACAGATAAGAAAGACCCATTTCTTCAGATTCTGCTTACTTTTTTGTTTATTGTAATACTGGGATAAACCAAAAAACAAAAGTAGTTTTTATCCCTTGTATTGTGCATTTATTTCACTGCATATATTAGAAAAAA
>NW_027984775.1:0-203 GCF_054177405.1 Leptonychotes weddellii
CCACTTCAAAGGAATCTGAGGCTCAGAGAGGTGGAGCCAGTTGCCCTGCTTCACACAGCACTAGCCTGGATTGGCATCTCGCTCTGACTTGCCATGTTTGCACTTGGAAATGTTAGAATCCCAGCAGGATGCAGTTGGTTAAAATACTTGGAAGCGCCCTGTTTTCACCTCTGCGCCCCCACGCGCGTCAGCCCTGCCGTGCG
>NW_027984776.1:0-203 GCF_054177405.1 Leptonychotes weddellii
TTAGAGAGTTCCCATATACCCCACTCCTGGTGTCTCACATTGCTAACATTAATATGGAAGATTTGTCATGACTTATGAACTGATATTGATACATTATGATGAAGTAAAGCCCATACTTTATTCACATTTCTGTAGTGATTACCTAATGTATAGTATCAGATTAGTTATCCAAAGTACAAAATAAATATTCCTAAGTCTATACT
>NW_027984777.1:0-203 GCF_054177405.1 Leptonychotes weddellii
GGCTCCTGAGCAGACACATCGGCAGACTCTGGACAGCCCTGGCCTCAGACTGTACTCGGTTCTGCCCCTGCCCGCCCCCATGGCCCTTTTCTGCCTTGGGTCTGATGTCAGTCTTCCCAGAGGAGGGACCTGCCCTCTGCCTCATCCTTGGGTCCCAGAGCCAGCAGGGGATGGGTGGGGCAGGCTGGGTTTGGGGCTTGGGG
>NW_027984778.1:0-203 GCF_054177405.1 Leptonychotes weddellii
AGAATCAGGGTCTCCAGCCGTGTCCCGGGCTCCGGAAGTTGCACGGTTTCCTTCTGTGTTCCTGCCTAAATAGTCTGGCATTGGCCAAGGTGTCCCACATCCATTATGCCCTCGGACCTAGCTCTAGGATCAGATCAAGACCACAGCCAGGACAAGGGTTAGGGTTACAGTCCAGGAGGCTATGTGGGCCTCTTCAATGCTAG
>NW_027984779.1:0-203 GCF_054177405.1 Leptonychotes weddellii
TCACGTATATTCAGTTATATGTTAAATTTTATAATTCACTAAAAAAATCTCTACCTCATTACTTATGTTTATTCTTCAATGATCCAAAGTGTTTAAAAGGACATCTGTTTTAGAAATAGTTTGTTAGAGGGGCACCTGGGTGGCTCAGTCATTAAGCATCTGCCTTCGGCTCAGGTCATGATCCCAGGGTCCTGGGATCAAGT
>NW_027984780.1:0-203 GCF_054177405.1 Leptonychotes weddellii
TTAAGAAAAAAAAAGAAGAAGAAGAAGGTAGCGGGAGGGGAGGAATGAAGCGGGGGAAATCGGAGGGGTGGACGAACCATGAGAGACGATGGACTCTGAAAAACAAACTGAGGGTTCTAGAGGGGAGGGGGGTGGGAGGATGGGTTGGCCTGGTGGTGGGTATTGAGGAGGGCACGTTCTGCATGGAGCACTGGGTGTTGTGC
>NW_027984781.1:0-203 GCF_054177405.1 Leptonychotes weddellii
AAGAAAAGAAGAGCAACAACTCTCTCATCAGAAAAGCGACCACTTTCTGGAAGGTAGGACGTGCGGAGAAGTGAATCCGAGGCGATATTCGGGAGGATAGACGGCGGGGGAGGGGCCTCCGTCGGCCGCTTCTGGCAAGTGATAGAACCACGGAGCACAAAATCGGAACTTTTAAAAGTCTGCTCCGCTGAGGGACGTCACTC
>NW_027984782.1:0-203 GCF_054177405.1 Leptonychotes weddellii
CCCTTCCCAGCTACCTGGAAGCTCTCTGCAAGTCTGCCAGAGAGTCCCTGTCCCTTGGGTACCCCTTGGTCTTAGTGAGCAGCTGGTACCAGCAGGAGCCACAAGGACCTGGCATGACCATAAGGCCTGGGCACAAGACAGATGACCCATTGTTACTGGTGCCACATCATGGCTCTTGGCTTTCCATATGGGCTCACACATCC
>NW_027984783.1:0-203 GCF_054177405.1 Leptonychotes weddellii
CTCAGCGGGGGGTCTGCTTCTCCCTCTGCCCTCTTCCCTCTCGTGCTCTCTGTCTCTCATTCTCTCTCAAATAAATAAATAAAATCTTTAAAAAAAAAAGGAAAGATACAAACTTAAGCTCTACTGAGATATTTTTCTCCTGTCAGATTGGCATAGATCCGTGATTTTCAATTCTGGGTGCACATTGTAGTTACCTAGAAGTA
>NW_027984784.1:0-203 GCF_054177405.1 Leptonychotes weddellii
CTCGGCGGGGGGTCTGCTTCTCCCTCTGCCCTCTTCCCTCTCGTGCTCTCTGTCTCTCATTCTCTCTCAAATAAATAAATAAAATCTTTAAAAAAAAAAAGAAAGATACAAACTTAAGCTCTACTGAGATATTTTTCTCCTGTCAGATTGGCATAGATCCGTGATTTTCAATTCTGGGTGCACATTGTAGTTACCTAGAAGTA
>NW_027984785.1:0-1062 GCF_054177405.1 Leptonychotes weddellii
GCGCCTGGGTGGCTCAGTCGTTAAGCGTCTGCCTTCGGCTCAGGTCATGGTCCCAGGGTCCTGGGATCGAGCCCCGCATCGGGCTCCCTGCTCAGCGGGAAGCCTGCTTCTCCCTCTCCTACTCCCCCTGCTTGTGTTCCCTCTCGCTATGTTTCTCTCTGTCAAATAAATAAAATCTTTAAAAAAAAAAAAAAAAAAAGGTTACTGATCTGTTAAGTAAATATATTTAGGATAATGAGAGCCAGGTTTCTCATTCTCCAAAAAGGGAGAAGACCTAAACAAAACTTGTGCTGTCGGACCAAAATGAAGAATACCAGTGTGAAACTGGTTTTCAATAGGAAGAGATACAGAAATAAATACGATGTAAATGTGTCCGTAACTCTGGCCCCGGAGGGATGCTGGGAACACTGCCACTGCAACACTAATGAGCACTCTTGATACTCAGATCTTGATTCCTAAATTCTATGATCCTTTTAAAGGAACTTAGGCCTTCTTGCAGAAAGGGCTTATCTCAAGGCTAGGGAAAGGAAAGAACATATCTCTGGGATAGCTCATTATGCCAGAAAGTAGAGAAGTGCTTAAGAATGATGGGGACATATCAGAAGAACAGAGAAACTAACCTGAGAGGGCTCCTATTGGGTGATCTAAGAATTCAGGCCTGGAAATAAATAATGATAATAGCTTGGAACCCATTGAGTACAACAGGAAGTCATGAGTCCATACTGACATACACAAAAATAAATTTTAAAATAGATGGAAAGAAGAGAAAGCATTTTCCTTAGTAGAATGGCAACTAATAAATACAGAAAGAATGATTAAATTAGAAAATCAATTTGGCAAATACCAGTCATTATTTTTAAAAGAATTACCTCTAGCATTTAAAGATACGTATATAAAATGACAAAATTTTAATGAAGAATGACCTGAGCTTTTGTTTCCCAGCACTGTGTGACTTAAGAAGCATAAAAATTAGGAGTTAGGCTCTGACTCCCAGGCTGTGCCTAATCCTTAGCTACTTCTCTGATTCTTAGTTTCCTCATTGTAAAGGGATATGAACTAGAT
>NW_027984786.1:0-203 GCF_054177405.1 Leptonychotes weddellii
CGCCTGGGTGGCTCAGTCAGTTAAGCGTCTGCCTTTGGCTCAGGTCATGATCTCAGGGTCCTGGGATCGAGTCCCACACGGGGAGCCTGCTTCTCCCTCTGCCTGCCGCTCCCCCTGCTTGTGCTCTCTCTGTCAAATAAATAAAATCTTTAAAAAAAATAAAAATAAAAAATAATATTCCTGGATGTTAAAATCTCATTTCA
>NW_027984787.1:0-203 GCF_054177405.1 Leptonychotes weddellii
TCTATGCCTGTTTGTGTCCAAATTTCCTCTTCTTATTTTTATTTTTTTATTTTATTTTATTTTTGATTTTATTATGTTATGTTAGTCACCATACATTACATCATTAGTTTTTGATGTAGTGATCCACGATCCATTGTTTTCGTATAACACCCAGTGCTCCATGCAGTATGTGCCCTCCTTAATACCCATCACCAGGCTACCCA
>NW_027984788.1:0-203 GCF_054177405.1 Leptonychotes weddellii
AGATTTTTTTGAACCTCACCACCTGACATTGTGTCTTTTGTTGTTTGCTTAGGTTGCTCTTGTATTCTTACTTTTTTTTATTGGTTATTCTCTCTGCTATAAATTTCTTACTAGTCATTCATAACACTTACAGTTTATAGTAGTTGTTTATGACCATTTTCCTGAGGTCACTCATGAAAGATGAGCTTTATGGGCAGAAGAAA
>NW_027984789.1:0-203 GCF_054177405.1 Leptonychotes weddellii
AACTGAAGTCTTAAAGAGATTAAATAACTCACCCACCCAAAGTCAAATAGCTCACAAGTGGTAAAGCTGGGACTGAACCATATTCTTAAGCACTCACTACTCCAGCAGTCCCTAACCTACAGACCCAGTTCTCATAAGTACCATCCCAGGAGGAGTCCAAAAAACTTCACACATGCCCAAGCATTTTCTGAAGCCTGATGAAA
>NW_027984790.1:0-203 GCF_054177405.1 Leptonychotes weddellii
AAAAAAAAACTAATGATGTACTATATGTTGGCTAACTGAACATAATAAAAAAATAAAATAAAGGACTGAAATGATAATTAAAAAAAAGTCAATGTCATGGAAGACAAATATAGTCTAAGGAAAAGTTCCTGATTAAAGGAGGTGTAACAGGTAAATGCAGTCATGGTTCTGGATTGGATGCCAGACCAGAAAAAAAAAAAATT
>NW_027984791.1:0-203 GCF_054177405.1 Leptonychotes weddellii
GAAATATATAGGTGCATGCTCAAATGTTACCACACAGAAAATACCTGAATCATTTATCACAGGATTGGGGGACACAGTGGAAGCTGGTGATGAAAAGCTCACACTAACTAGAACAGGTGGGGTGAAAATCCCCGTCGCATCCCTTCCTAACTGTGAACCCCATCATCGTGTCCTCTGGGAGGCATGGGGGGGGGTTTCTACCT
>NW_027984792.1:0-203 GCF_054177405.1 Leptonychotes weddellii
ATGAAGCACTCTTTGTTATATGAAAACAATGGATCATGGATCACCACATCAAAAACTAGTGATGTATTTTATGATGACAAACATAACATAATAAAATTTTAAAAAATTAAAAAAATATCTTTATTTATTTGACAGAGAAAGGGAGAGAATAAGCACTGGGAGTGGCAGCCAGAGGGAGAGGGAAAAGCAGGCTCCCCAAAGAA
>NW_027984793.1:0-203 GCF_054177405.1 Leptonychotes weddellii
GATTTGCAACAGATTTCTGTACACTAATTTTTTACCCTGAGATTTTATTGAATTTATTTGTCAGTTCTAGTAGTTTTTTGATGGAGTATTTTAGGTTTTCTATATATATAGTATCATGTCATCTGCAAAAAGTGCAAGGTTGACTTCTTCCAGTGTGGATGCCTTTTATTTCTTTTCCTTGTCTGATGCTTCCAGTACTATGT
>NW_027984794.1:0-203 GCF_054177405.1 Leptonychotes weddellii
CCCTTCCCAGCTACCTGGAAGCTCTCTGCAAGTCTGCCAGAGAGTCCCTGTCCCTTGGGTACCCCTTGGTCTTAGTGAGCAGCTGGTACCAGCAGGAGCCACAAGGACCTGGCATGACCATAAGGCCTGGGCACAAGACAGATGACCCATTGTTACTGGTGCCACATCATGGCTCTTGGCTTTCCATATGGGCTCACACGTCC
>NW_027984795.1:0-203 GCF_054177405.1 Leptonychotes weddellii
CTTCTTTTTTTTTTTTTTAAAGATTTTATTTATTTATTTGAGAGAGACAATGAGATAGAGAGAGCATGAGAGGGGGGAGGGTCAGAGGGAGAAGCAGACTCCCTGCCGAGCAGGGAGCCCGATGCGGGACTCGATCCCGGGACTCCAGGATCATGACCTGAGCCGAAGGCAGTCGCTTAACCAACTGAGCCACCCAGGCGCCC
>NW_027984796.1:0-1062 GCF_054177405.1 Leptonychotes weddellii
CACTGCCATAAGCCAAAATCAACAGCTTCTACAAATCAGCTATTTAACCAACATATCAAGATCTTAGCATAATGATTGATTCCCTGGCATTACCCACCCAGGAGGCACTCCCTGTTGGCTGAAGGACATTGGAATATGAGAAACCATGCCCTGGACACAAAGATGCTCCGCTTCAGGGATGGAGTGGCGATGCTGGGGCTATCCTGTGATCAGATGAAGGAGAATCTCACCTGCAGCTGCTGGGAGAGGCCTGCTGGCTACTCAGATGAACAGAAGAGTAACTGTTGAGTTTGGCTAAGGCTAGGAGGGCTTCCTGGCTCTCCATAACAAATGACAACTTTGTGGGTTGGACATCCTGACAGTGAGGTTTCTGAAAATACTGGATTGAATGGCATTACGGAGCAAGAAAAGTTTCTTGGATTTATACAAGCGCATATTCCAATGAGCTCTAAACACAACCCTGACACTGTTATTGTCAGGACACTCCTGTGAAGTAGGCAAAGGCAAAGCCAGCTCCATACTTTGACAGATGGTGGAAGGAGGCAGAGAGAGGGTGAGTCACCAGGCAGAGGGGAGCAGAGAGGAAACCAGGCCGAGGCCTGTCTGGTTCCCAGGTGTGTACCTCTGGCTTCTTCCTCTACGTGGCACTCTCCTGTCTCCCCACAGGGTTCAGAAGGCTGTGGTTTCACAGCCAGAGGCCCAGGTGTCCAGCCATCATGGGAGAGCCAGGCCCAGGGGCTACTTGGAGAAGCACCCCTAAGCATCTGGTCTACAGAAAGGGAGACATGCAGCTACTCATTAAGGGCACACTCTGTGCCGGGCACTGTGTTCTGCAGCAGCTAACAGGCACACATTAACTTAACCTTTGTGAAAATCCAAAGATGGAGGAACTCTTATTGTCCCCATTTCACACATGAGGAAAGTGCTGCTCAGAGAGAAGAGAGGACTGTCCAAGGTCACATGGCCAGAAAGTGGTGAACTGGGTTGGCCAGCCCAGCTCCTCTGATCCCATTGTTGAAGCCTCTGGGGCAACCTCTGAGCAGCCCTCTATGACGGGCCAGG
>NW_027984797.1:0-203 GCF_054177405.1 Leptonychotes weddellii
TTTTAATTTTTTTTATTCTTATGTTAATCCCCATACATTACATCATTAGTTCTAGATGAAGTGTTCCATGATTCATTGTTCGTGCACAACACCCAGTGCTCCATGCAGAACGTGCCCTCCTCAATACCCACCACCAGGCCAACCCATCCTCCCACCCCCCTCCCCTCTAGAACCCTCAGTTTGTTTTTCAGAGTCCATCTTCT
>NW_027984798.1:0-203 GCF_054177405.1 Leptonychotes weddellii
TTCCTTTTAGCTATTCTAATGAAGGTGTGGTGGTGTCTCATTTGGTTTTAATTTGCTTTTTTTTTTATTATGTTAGGTTAATCACCATACATTACATCATTAGTTTTTGATGTAGTGTTCCATGATTCATTGTTTGCGTATAACACCCAGTGCTCCATGCAGAACGTGCCCTCTTTAATACCCATCACTAGGCTAACCCCTCC
>NW_027984799.1:0-203 GCF_054177405.1 Leptonychotes weddellii
AAAATAAAACATAGCTTTCAGGGCGCCTGGGTGGCTCAGTCGTTAAGCGTCTGCCTTTGGCTCAGGTCATGATCCCAGGGTCCTGGGATCGAGCCCCGCATCGGGCTCCCTGCTCAGCGGGAGGCCTGCTTCTCCCTCTCCACTCCCCTTGCTTGTGTCCCCTCTCTCGCTGTGTCTCTCTCTGTCAAATAAATAAATCTTAA
>NW_027984800.1:0-203 GCF_054177405.1 Leptonychotes weddellii
TTTTTTTTTTTTTTTTTTAAAGATTTTTTATTTATTTATCTGAGAGAGAGAATGGGAGACAGAGAGCATGAGAGAGGGAGGATCAGAGGGAGAAGCAGACTCCCCGCCGAGCAGGGAGTCCGATGCGGGACTCGATCCCGGGACTCCAGGATCATGACCTGGGCCGAAGGCAGTCGCTTAACCAACTGAGCCACCCAGGCGCC
>NW_027984801.1:0-203 GCF_054177405.1 Leptonychotes weddellii
AATAAATAAATCTTTAAAAAAAAGTGTCCTAGTATCTTCAACAAGAATACCTGCCTTTCTTGACACGTATCATATGATCTCACTGATATGAGGAATTCTTAATTGTAGGAAACAAACTGAGGGTTGCTGGAGTGGGGGGTGGGGTGGGAGGGATGGGGTGACTGGGTGATAGACACTGGGGAGGGTATGTGCTCTGGTAAGCG
>NW_027984802.1:0-203 GCF_054177405.1 Leptonychotes weddellii
GCTTGGCTAGGCGGCTGTTGTTTGGGGGTGGGGGGCATCTCCTAAGGTTCCAGTCAGACGGTGGCCAAGGCTGCAGTCACCCCAAAAGTGTTCTCGTTCACATGCTCAGGGTCTGGGCAGGGAGACCCAAGCAACTGGATCCCACATGAGCTGGCTCTGCCAGGCATCCATCTCTCTCTCTCTCTCTCTCTCTCTCTCTCTCT
>NW_027984803.1:0-203 GCF_054177405.1 Leptonychotes weddellii
TTGTTTTTAAAACCATATAGAGATCAGTTATATGTTCGGTGGAATCTCTGTTCAAGTTCCAACCTATGCCCTTGGGTGCCCATAGACGCTGCTGCCTTCAGAGCAATGGTGATGGTGTGAGTGTGCGTGTGCACACACACACGGACACGTGTGCATGCACATCTGCTCTTCTGGTACACTACAGAAATACAGGAGATGTCCTT
>NW_027984804.1:0-203 GCF_054177405.1 Leptonychotes weddellii
CCACTTCAAAGGAATCTGAGGCTCAGAGAGGTGGAGCCAGTTGCCCTGCTTCACACAGCACTAGCCTGGATTGGCATCTCGCTCTGACTTGCCATGTTTGCACTTGGAAATGTTAGAATCCCAGCAGGATGCAGTTGGTTAAAATACTTGGAAGCGCCCTGTTTTCACCTCTGCGCCCCCACGCGCGTCAGCCCTGCCGCGCA
>NW_027984805.1:0-203 GCF_054177405.1 Leptonychotes weddellii
TAGATCTCCATGTGTTCTGTGCAAGAGAGAAAACTATTTCAACTCAGGGTTATTCTAGGGACTAGAGGGATTGGTGAATGAAAAGCACCTCACAGCCTGGCCAGTGGTAGATGCTCAATCAGTGTGCATTTGCTTCCCTTTCCCCTGTTCCCCAGTGATGTGCTGGGCAGACTGACTGCAGTAAGGAAGCAGTTGTGTTTATG
>NW_027984806.1:0-203 GCF_054177405.1 Leptonychotes weddellii
AATTAATCATGGAACACTACATCAAAAACTAATGATGTAATGTATGGTGATTAACATAACATAATAAAAAAAAAAAAGAAGCCACCCATGAGGGAATAACACTGTAACAAGATGGCAAGAGCATGAAAAACAAAACTGAGGTGGAATGAAAGTGGTGGTGGGAGAAATATGGAGTCAGGGAGATTAGGAGTGTCAAGCATTAG
>NW_027984807.1:0-1062 GCF_054177405.1 Leptonychotes weddellii
GCTGTCTTGATTACTGTAGCATTTCAGTAAGTCTTGAAGTCAGGTAATATAAGTTTCCAGCTTTTTTTTAAAGATTGTTTTGATATTCTAGATTCTTTAAATTTTCATAGAGATTTTTGAATCGGGTTGTCGGGTTTCTACAAAAACACACTTTTGAGAGGTTTTGGTTGGGATTGCAGTGACTAACGATTAGTCTGAGAATAATTGACATATCTTAACAATATGGAGTCTCCCAATCCCTGGTTTATTTCACTCTTGACTTGGGTCTCCTTTAACGTCTCCCAGCAGAGGTTTGATGTTTGTAGAGGGACAATTAGCTGAAAGAAGAGATGACAGGAGTTAGGGATGGATTGGCTGTGGGACGAGTGTGAGGAAAAAGGGAGTGGGCAAGGCTAAATGACAAAATCTCCTCTTGAGTCTCTAGGTGGAGATGAGAAAGAAAATGACTTCTCCTGGGGGGATCCAGCTCAGAAGAAGGGCCTAAATGTGGACTCAACTGTCCCCCAGGGCCATGTGCGTGACCTTCTGAGACCCACCTCTGCACACCCTCCCACCCTGGGGGGGCCCTGACAGGCAGATGGGTGCACAGTCCCAGGAGGAAGTGATGTGGAGAAGTTGATACTTTTCTTCCATGGGGCCGTAAGGACCCTCTCTCGCTCTCCCTGCTCAGCCTCCTTTCCTTCCCTGCTCTGGTGGGCCAGGACGGTCTGTTAACAGCACTGGATTGTCCCATCAGTAGCCTCCTGACTGGTCACTGAGGGTCAGACAGCCCCTCCCTCTCTCCCTGTCACCCCTGGTTCTTCAAGCTAATGAGACCTGCCCTGATTCCCGAGCCAGGCTGCTGGCCTTAATCCCCACCCCACCCCCGGCAGGGGGTTCGTGCGGGTGGAGAAAGAAAGAGCCCCTTATGATGAGACACAATGACCCAGCCACAAGGCAGGATTACCACCATCACACGCGTGTATGTACGTGTGCGAGGATGTGTGCGCGTGCGTGTGCGTGCTCGGGTGTATGGCGAAATAGAACAGACCTAGGGAGGGAGATGGAGACAAGGACAATCAC
>NW_027984808.1:0-203 GCF_054177405.1 Leptonychotes weddellii
AGATTTTTTTGAACCTCACCACCTGACATTGTGTCTTTTGTTGTTTGCTTAGGTTGCTCTTGTATTCTTACTTTTTTTTATTGGTTATTCTCTCTGCTATAAATTTCTTACTAGTCATTCATAACACTTACAGTTTATAGTAGTTGTTTATGACCATTTTCCTGAGGTCACTCATGAAAGATGAGCTTTATGGGCAGAAAAAA
>NW_027984809.1:0-203 GCF_054177405.1 Leptonychotes weddellii
CCCTCCCGCTACCTTCTTCTTCTTCTTTTTTTTTTTCTTAACATATATTGCATTATTTGTTTCAGAGGTACAGATCTGAGATTCAACAGTCTTGCACAATTCACAGCGCTTACCAGAGCACATACCCTCCCCAGTGTCTATCACCCAGTCACCCCATCCCTCCCACCCCACCCCCCACTCCAGCAACCCTCAGTTTGTTTCCT
>NW_027984810.1:0-203 GCF_054177405.1 Leptonychotes weddellii
TCTGTGTGCTTTATGCACATTAACCCATGTCATTCTCACAGCTATTAAAACTATTAATTACTATTAACACTCTCATTTCATAGATGAGAGAAGCGAGACTCACAAAGGTTGAATGATTTGCCCAAGAATCCTCAGGTAGTAGATGGCAAAACTAGAATTCAGACCCAGGGAATCTGGCTCTAGAGCCCACGGCATGCACCGTC
>NW_027984811.1:0-203 GCF_054177405.1 Leptonychotes weddellii
CAGTTACCCAGATGAAGAGTTGAAAGATTCCTGGCTAAAGGAAAATAGTTTCTAGAGTCATACCACTTCTGATACCAAGTGTGAAGGTTTTCCACACCAAGCAATTCTTCAGTGCTCCATGCACGTCAACTGGGTGACCCACAGTTTAATTCAATTCTGACACTACTTACCCAGAGTTAGCATAGACCCACAGGCTAAGGGCT
>NW_027984812.1:0-203 GCF_054177405.1 Leptonychotes weddellii
CGCCTGGGTGGCTCAGTCAGTTAAGCGTCTGCCTTTGGCTCAGGTCATGATCTCAGGGTCCTGGGATCGAGTCCCACACGGGGAGCCTGCTTCTCCCTCTGCCTGCCGCTCCCCCTGCTTGTGCTCTCTCTGTCAAATAAATAAAATCTTTAAAAAAAATAAAAATAAAAAATAATATTCCTGGATGTTAAAATCTCATCTCA
>NW_027984813.1:0-203 GCF_054177405.1 Leptonychotes weddellii
GATTTGCAACAGATTTCTGTACACTAATTTTTTACCCTGAGATTTTATTGAATTTATTTGTCAGTTCTAGTAGTTTTTTGATGGAGTATTTTAGGTTTTCTATATATATAGTATCATGTCATCTGCAAAAAGTGCAAGGTTGACTTCTTCCAGTGTGGATGCCTTTTATTTCTTTTCCTTGTCTGATGCTTCCAGTACTGTGT
>NW_027984814.1:0-203 GCF_054177405.1 Leptonychotes weddellii
GAAATATATAGGTGCATGCTCAAATGTTACCACACAGAAAATACCTGAATCATTTATCACAGGATTGGGGGACACAGTGGAAGCTGGTGATGAAAAGCTCACACTAACTAGAACAGGTGGGGTGAAAATCCCCGTCGCATCCCTTCCTAACTGTGAACCCCATCATCGTGTCCTCTGGGAGGCATGGGGGGGGGTTTCTGCCT
>NW_027984815.1:0-203 GCF_054177405.1 Leptonychotes weddellii
TGTTTTTTTTTTTTTTTTTAAAGATTTTATTTATTTATCTGAGACAGAGAGAATGAGAGAGACAGAGAGCACATGAGAGGGGGGAGGGTCAGAGGGAGAAGCAGGCTCCCTGCCGAGCAGGGAGCCCGATGCGGGACTCGATCCAGGGACTCCAGGATCATGACCTGAGCCGAAGGCAGTCGCTTAACCAACTGAGCCACCCA
>NW_027984816.1:0-203 GCF_054177405.1 Leptonychotes weddellii
CTTCATCTAAAACTAATGATGTAATGTATGGGGATTAACATAAGAATAAAAAAAAAATAGAAAAGTTGAAAAGGAGATTTTAATAATAATAATTAAAAAACCCTCTCCTTTTTTTTTTAAAGGGCAAGAAGAGTAAGGGATATTTTTGCCCTGTCATCTCTGTGGCCACCAGTGAAATGTAAAGGTGCTTATGTGACAGGTAT
>NW_027984817.1:0-203 GCF_054177405.1 Leptonychotes weddellii
TTTTTTTTTTTTTTTTTTTTTTTTTTAAAGATTTTATTTATTTATTTGACAGAGAGAGACACAGCGAGAGAGGGAACACAAGCAGGGGGAGTGGGAGAGGGAGAAGCAGGCTCCCCGCAGAGCAGGGAGCCCGATGCGGGACTCGATCCCAGGACCCTGGGATCATGACCTGAGCTGAAGGCAGTCGCTTAACCAACTGAGCC
>NW_027984818.1:0-1062 GCF_054177405.1 Leptonychotes weddellii
CTTCAAACAGATATGCCTGTCTTGCAAGAAATATTAAGAATTTTAATATTTTAGTTAAACTTGCCTTCCAAAAAATACTAAAAGTTTTTTTGAGAGCAGGAAAATGATATAGGTCAGAAACTCAGATATACTTAAAGAAAAAACATTAGAGAAGATGTAAGTAAAAGTAAGAACTTTTACTTTTCCTACTCTTAATTAAAATAACATAATAGTTTACTTAAGATAATAATAGCAACAATTTATTTGATGATTATCATTTATATATAAATGAAATGAATTACAGAAATGATATGAAGGGTGACAGGGAGGAATTAGGAATACTTTGTTTTATGAGCTACATGTACTACCTGTGAAGTAACATAGTATTACTTGAATTTGGACTTGAATTAGTTATAAATGTATATTGTAAACTCTCAGACAACTACTAATAATTTTTTAAGTATAATTTACATGCCAGGAAAGAGAAAATAAATCATATAAAATACTCAAAACGACAATAGGCATAAAGAAGCATGGAAGATAAAAATAGGAACAAAAAAGGACAATGAATAAAAAACAGTAATAAATGTTATAAAGATAAATCCAATTATGTCAGTAATTAGCTTAAACATCAATGATTAAAAACACCATTAAAAGTTAGAGGTTTTCAATAAATCAAAAACAAGTCCAACTTTATGTTGTCTACAAGAAATCCACTTTAAAAGCACATGCAGATGAAAAATAAAGGGATGGAGAAAGGTATCCCATGCTAACAATAAACAAAAGAAAGGAGCAGTAGACAAATCGATTGCAGACAAAGCAGACATTAGAGCAAGAAAAACTATGAGGGATAAAGAGGGACATTAAATAATGATAAAGGGGTTGGGCGCCTGGGTGGCTCAGTTGGTTAAGCGACTGCCTTCGGCTCAGGTCATGATCCTGGAGTCCCGGGATCGAGTCCCGCATCGGGCTCCCTGCTCAGCGGGGAGTCTGCTTCTCCCTCTCCCACTCCCCCCTCTTGTGCTCTTTCTCTCTCTCACTCTCTCTCTCAAATAAATAAATAAAATCTTTAAAAAAAAAAAA
>NW_027984819.1:0-203 GCF_054177405.1 Leptonychotes weddellii
GGGGAAAAAAAAATTAGAAGTCTAAGATCTAATTATATGGGATGTATGATAAATTTACTATCAAGCTCAAGGATTAGGAAAAATAACTAGGTAATGCAGCACCACAGAAAACTTTCCATTTAAATGTACCTTGTAGCATAAAGCATGCTACAGCAACCATAAATTTTAAGCCAATTTATTAGAGGTGAAGATGAAAGTTCAGT
>NW_027984820.1:0-203 GCF_054177405.1 Leptonychotes weddellii
CCCCGACACAGACACCGTGAACTTGCTAGGAGAGACCAGAGGGTCAGTAACAGCAAGGTACCTGTCGATGGAGATGAAGCACAAGTGGAAGAGAGAAGAGTAACAAACAGCCACCTCGCAGCACGTGTGGAAGGTACAGAAACTTGGCCCAAAGTACCAGCAGCTCTCCACGGACCTGACCATGCTGAAGGGCATGACGGTCA
>NW_027984821.1:0-203 GCF_054177405.1 Leptonychotes weddellii
TGTATTTTTTTTTTTTTAAAGATTTTATTTATTTATTTGAGAGAGAGAGAATGAGAGACAGAGAGCAGGAGAGGGAGGAGGGTCAGAGGGAGAAGCAGACTCCCTGCCGAGCAGGGAGCCCGATGCGGGACTCGATCCCGGGACTCCAGGATCATGACCTGAGCTGAAGGCAGTCGCTTAACGAACTGAGCCACCCAGGCGCC
>NW_027984822.1:0-203 GCF_054177405.1 Leptonychotes weddellii
TTTTTAAAATTTTTTTTATTATTGTTTTTTTAAATGCTTTTTTTTTTTTTAAAGATTTTATTTATTTACTTGACAGAGACACAAGCGAGAGAGGGAACACAAGCAGGGGGAGTGGGAGAGGGAGAAGCAGGCCTCCCGCCGAGCAGGGAGCCCGATGCGGGGCTCGATCCCAGGACCCTGGGATCATGACCTGAGCCGATGGC
>NW_027984823.1:0-203 GCF_054177405.1 Leptonychotes weddellii
TTTCCATTTCCATTCTCTTTTTTAATTCTCATTTTTCTGAATTTTTTATAGTGAGTGTATAAACTGTTATAATCAGAAAACAAATGTTATTGTTTAAAATGACAAGGTGCCAGTGCCTGGGTGGCTCAGTTGGTTAAGCGACTGCCTTCGGCTCAGGTCATGATCCTGGAGTCCCTGGATCGAGTCCCGCATCGGGCTCACTG
>NW_027984824.1:0-203 GCF_054177405.1 Leptonychotes weddellii
ATCCTCCCACCCCCCTCCCCTCTAGAACCCTCAGTTTGTTTTTCAGAGTCCATCGTCTCTCATGGTTCGTCCACCCCTCCGATTTCCCCCGCTTCATTCCTCCCCTCACGCTACCTTCTTCTTCTTCTTTTTTTTTCTTAACATATCTTGCATTATTTGTCTCAGAGGTACAGATCTGAGATTCAACAGTCCTGCACAATTCA
>NW_027984825.1:0-203 GCF_054177405.1 Leptonychotes weddellii
CTTCTTTTTTTTTTTTTTAAAGATTTTATTTATTTATTTGAGAGAGACAATGAGATAGAGAGAGCATGAGAGGGGGGAGGGTCAGAGGGAGAAGCAGACTCCCTGCCGAGCAGGGAGCCCGATGCGGGACTCGATCCCGGGACTCCAGGATCATGACCTGAGCCGAAGGCAGTCGCTTAACCAACTGAGCCACCCAGGCACCC
>NW_027984826.1:0-203 GCF_054177405.1 Leptonychotes weddellii
TCACGTATATTCAGTTATATGTTAAATTTTATAATTCACTAAAAAAATCTCTACCTCATTACTTATGTTTATTCTTCAATGATCCAAAGTGTTTAAAAGGACATCTGTTTTAGAAATAGTTTGTTAGAGGGGCACCTGGGTGGCTCAGTCATTAAGCATCTGCCTTCGGCTCAGGTCATGATCCCAGGGTCCTGGGATCGAGT
>NW_027984827.1:0-203 GCF_054177405.1 Leptonychotes weddellii
CTGCGTGATGTTAGGAGGTGCCCCCAGAATAATGGAGACATGTCAAAAGGCACAGGAGCTAACTTGAAGGGACTCCCAGTGGCCATATATGGAACAGTTTGAGCAACACAAGGAAGAGTGGTACTAATAGATATAGACCTTAAATAAAACAAATATCCATGAGTCCATCCATGCTGATATGGGTAAAGAATTGAATTAAAAAA
>NW_027984828.1:0-203 GCF_054177405.1 Leptonychotes weddellii
TAAATTGATACCTTGTGATGGTTAATTTTACTTGTCAACTTGTCTGATCTAAGATATGTCCAGATAGCTGGTAAAACATTTTTGGGTGTGTCTGTGAGGGTATTTCTGGAAGAGATTAGCATTTGACCTGGTGTACTTGTAAAGTTGGTGAATTGAGTAAAGCAGATGGCCCTCCCCAACATGGGTGAGGGATCATCCATTCC
>NW_027984829.1:0-1062 GCF_054177405.1 Leptonychotes weddellii
ATCGACTGAGCCACCCAGGCGCCCCAATAATTATTTTTTAAACCATTCTATTTGTTACAGGAAAAAGCCTGCATCTAAAAGATATAATAATCTATGCCAGAATTCACGGTCATAAACTTAAGCAAATTTTACTTACAACTACCATCAAAATCTGGGAGACTTAATGCAAATGATGACAAAATCACAGCGGAAAAAAATGTAGAAACAAAACAATGAAAATGTAAAATTTTACATTTGGCATCAAAGAAATCAACTGCTTAAGCTCAATGCTAGAACAACTACAGAATTGTTCTATAACAACTACGTCATCACCTCTACTTTGCTGTTTCTCATCTTAAACTTAATATATCCAAAACACAACTGAATTTTTCCCCCAGAATGTGTTCTGCACCAAGTCTTCAGCATCTCAGTAGATGCTTTTCCCTCAACTCACCCAACCAGATGTGAAGAAAACAAAAACAAAAACAAAAACAAACAAGCCCTATTTATCTTTGGTGCTTTCTTTCACTCATACTTCCATCCTCTAGTAGGTACCATTAGTCCCAATTTCTCTACAATAGCTTCCTAATTTCCTGCCCTCCCTCCCCATAATCAACTATACACTCAACAGGCAGAGTTATCTGGGGATAAGAGGGAAGGGAAAGCAGCAGCAGTAACTCAGAGCTATCATTAATCATATGTAGTCAAAGAAACATAACAAAGTAATTAAATTTCATGTTCCTATTTACTCAGCAGAAAGCCTAACTACAGTGTGTTTTTCTTATAATAATTAGGTATAGTTATGATGTAAACACTAGTTCAAAGGGACACTCCTGATGTGTCAATGTTTTCCAGGAACTATATACAAAGAACAGTTTAAGGGCATTATTCTTAAAATCCTCAATTAGCGTTCTGAAAACTTTTCTTTTCTTTTTTTTTTTAATTTTATCTAAGTAGGCTTCATGCCTGGTGTGGAGCCCAACATGGGGCTTGAGATCAAGAGCTGATCAAGAGTGGGACGCTTAACTGACTGAGCCACCCAGGTGTACCTCTGAAAATTTATTTCTGTAAAAATACAGTAAG
>NW_027984830.1:0-203 GCF_054177405.1 Leptonychotes weddellii
CTGTTCTATTTGCCTTTTGCAGATGAAGTTCGCACCGGCACCTACCGGCAGCTCTTCCACCCTGAGCAGCTCATCACCGGCAAGGAGGACGCTGCCAACAACTACGCCCGAGGGCACTACACCATTGGCAAGGAGATCATTGACCTTGTCTTGGACCGCATTCGGAAGCTGGTAGGTTTATTCTCAAGAATAAAGTAAACAAT
>NW_027984831.1:0-203 GCF_054177405.1 Leptonychotes weddellii
AGAATTTTTTGAACCTCACCACCTGACATTGTGTCTTTTGTTGTTTGCTTAGGTTGCTCTTGTATTCTTACTTTTTTTTATTGGTTATTCTCTCTGCTATAAATTTCTTACTAGTCATTCATAACACTTACAGTTTATAGTAGTTGTTTATGACCATTTTCCTGAGGTCACTCATGAAAGATGAGCTTTATGGGCAGAAAAAA
>NW_027984832.1:0-203 GCF_054177405.1 Leptonychotes weddellii
ATTAAAGGCCAGATATGAAAGTAAATTCTGCTTGGACCCTCAGTCCCTACTAAGCCCTTCCTCTCCCAACCTAACATTAAACGAAGACAGTAAAATTATCTATTGACTCAGCTGTTTCCAAACATTTCCTTCCCCTATCCTCAACTCTTTTTTTAAAGATTTTATTTATTTATTTATTTATTTATTTATTTATTTATTTATTT
>NW_027984833.1:0-203 GCF_054177405.1 Leptonychotes weddellii
CTCGTAAAACTGAAACTCTGTACCCATTAAACAACTCCCCATTTTCCCCTCCCCTCTACCTCTGGTAACCACCATTCTATTTTCTGTTTCTATGAATTTGACTGGATTAGATCCCTCAAGTAAGTGGAATCATACTGCATTTGTCTTTTTGCGACTGGCTTATTTCACTTAGTATAATGTCTTCAAGGTTCATTCATGCCGTA
>NW_027984834.1:0-203 GCF_054177405.1 Leptonychotes weddellii
TTTTTTTTTTTTTTAAAGATTTTATTTATTTATTTGACAGAGAGAGACACAGCGAGAGAGGGAACACAAGCAGGGGGAGTGGGAGAGGGAGAAGCAGGCTCCCCGCAGAGCAGGGAGCCCGATGCGGGACTCGATCCCAGGACCCCGGGATCATGACCTGAGCTGAAGGCAGTTGCTTAACCAACTGAGCCACCCAGGCGCCC
>NW_027984835.1:0-203 GCF_054177405.1 Leptonychotes weddellii
TGCTTGTGCTCCCTCTCTCGCTGTCTCTCTCTCTCTGTGTCAAATAAATAAATAAAATTTTAAAAAAAGTCATAAACTTTCTAATGCACTTTTTATCAGGGCTAAAGCTTCCTTGATCTCCCCCTAACTGACCCTGCTCTCTTCTTCCTTCCAATTCTCCTATTTTGCACTAAATGATACTATCTTATGAAGTGCCACCATTT
>NW_027984836.1:0-203 GCF_054177405.1 Leptonychotes weddellii
TAACTTAATATTGTCTTCAAGGATCTAGTCATCGTAATTAGATTAAGAGTTTAATAAGTGGTGCTAAATTTTCAAAAGATAAAAATCTCTCTTTTTTTATGACATGATTTTACAACTAAAAAACCCCAGAGTCTTTTTTTTTTATTCTTATGTTAATCCCCATACATTACATCATTAGTTCTAGATGAAGTGTTCCATGATTC
>NW_027984837.1:0-203 GCF_054177405.1 Leptonychotes weddellii
GTTTGTCTACCCCTCCAATTACCCCCCCTTCATTCTTCCCCTCCTGCTATCTTCTTCTTTCCCATATGCCTCATTTTGATGTAAATAATACATCTTCTTCTACCAGATCATTTTAGGAAAATACCATACGGAAAAGTGAAACGCATTCTTGCTCTGTCCTTCTGGATAAAATCTGCAGATGGCCACCACCATTCCAAAAAGAT
>NW_027984838.1:0-203 GCF_054177405.1 Leptonychotes weddellii
GGGTGCCTGGGTGGCTCAGTCGTTAAGCGTCTGCCTTCGGCTCAGGTCATGATCCCAGGGTCCTGGGATCGAGTCCCACATCGGGCTCCCTGCTCGGCAGGAAGCCTGCTTCTCCCTCTCCCACTCCCCCTGCTTGTGTTCCTGCTCTCGCTATTTCTCTCTCTGTCAAATAAATAAATAAAATCTTTAAAAAAAAAAACAAA
>NW_027984839.1:0-203 GCF_054177405.1 Leptonychotes weddellii
CCCACATCGGGCTCCCTGCTCGGCAGGGAGTCTGCTTCTCCCTCTGACCCTCCTCCCTCTCATGCTCTCTGTCTCTCATTCTCTCTGTCTCAAATAAATAAATAAAATCTTTAAAAAAAAAAAAAAACATGGATAAAGGAGTGATAAGAGGGAAAATTATAGTATCATGCTGGGCTGCTGCTGTACCATACACCTCCCTCCCC
>NW_027984840.1:0-1062 GCF_054177405.1 Leptonychotes weddellii
AGGGAGAGGGCCATTTCCCCGGACCCCCCTGGCTCCCTGTGCATCCTGGGTCTGACCCCAGGGATCTGCCCCTGCCCCTCAGTCTCAGAGAACTGAGCCCCACGATCCCTCTGCCTCATCTTGCCTTCCTCCCATCTTTTTATGCCATTTTTACAGACTTGATTATTGGGGTTCCTCGAATCACCCCAGGGCTTTTGTACGCACTGTCCCCTTAGCCTGGAATGTCCTACCACTTCCGCATGGGAAATTCCTGTTCCTCCCTGAAAAATCCAGTGGGCTCCCTCCCCTCCCCCTGAAGCATCCCCGGAGGCTCCCCCCTCTCTGACATTTCCTGATTCCCTGACATGGAGCGTCCACGAATGTTTTAAGTAAATGATTAAGCTCTGCTACACTCCACCCTCGTGGGTACAACTGTCTGCCTCCCTCCCTTTCGTCGGCATGCGGACCCACTCAGCCCCTCCTCAGAGGGGACCATGCAAATGTCTAATACAATCATGACACATATCCAACCAGAGGCTGGAGATCTGCCTCCGTACACCCGACATGCAATGTGGAAGAGCATTGCCTCTGGCTAGTGACCTCACCAGCCCAGCCTCAGTTGGCTCCTCTGAATAATGGGGGCAATAACAGTACCCGCCTCATTCTGGTTGTCCTGAAGACTAAATGGGTTAATCTATGCAGGAAGCCCTAACCACAGCCCCTTGAAGAGCATAAACTCTCGACGCAGAGCAGGAGAAAGGCATCTCCGGCTAGGACAGAGCCTCGAGACCAGGGCCTGGGCTAGCGAGAGGCAAGTGAAGTGCCCAGGGTGCAAAGGTTAAGGAGGCCCTCACTCCGGGGTCAGTGCTGGTCTGGGGAGCCACAGTCGTCCCTGGTCGCCGCTCGCCCCCTGCTGGCCACTCTGCAGAATGACAGCCCTTCCTTCCACTCCCATGGGTCTCTGACCCTCAAGCCGGGAGCTGGCCCGAAGGAGGGCACTCACCAGCTTGGAGGGACAGGTCTTGCCTCTGTCCTGTGGGAGCCTCGGTTTCTTCACCCGTAAACTAGGAGAGCCTGCCTCAC
>NW_027984841.1:0-203 GCF_054177405.1 Leptonychotes weddellii
TAAGAGTTAGTTATTGTCATGGCTGTGACCATTCTGCAAAGAACAAAAGAATGTATTTCAGAAACTGTTGCCACAGGTCGTCTTTCCCGATCACTCTTCTTCAGCCTGGTATGAATGATGCCACATGTACATCTTTCACAGATCCAGGAGTGAATTAAATCATGGTACCGTGTGTGTGTGTGTGTGTGTGTGTGTGTGTGTGT
>NW_027984842.1:0-203 GCF_054177405.1 Leptonychotes weddellii
CCCAATGTTTATAGCAGCAATGTCCACAATAGCCAAACTATGGAAAGAGCCCAGATGTCCATCAACAGATGAATGGATAAAGAAGATGTGGCATATATACACAATGGAATACTACTCAGCCATCAAGAAAAAATGAAATCCTGACGTTTGCAATGACATGGATGGAACTAGAGGGTATTATGCTAAGCAAAATAAGTCAGTAA
>NW_027984843.1:0-203 GCF_054177405.1 Leptonychotes weddellii
TTTTTTTTTTTTTTAAAGATTTTATTTATTTATTTGAGAGAGAGAGAGAATGAGAGACAGAGAGCATGAGAGGGAGGAGGGTCAGAGGGAGAAGCAGACTCCCTGCCAAGCAGGGAGCCCGATGCGGGACTCGATCCAGGGACTCCAGGATCATGACCTGAGCCGAAGGCAGTCGCTTAACCAACTGAGCCACCCAGGCGCCC
>NW_027984844.1:0-203 GCF_054177405.1 Leptonychotes weddellii
ACCAAGGGCTTACCCGGTGAGGCATGTGGAAGGAGCACCCAGGCTCCTGCCTGTGGGGGCGGAGGACATACCTCCCACCCAGACCCTACCCCAGGCTTCCAAGGACAGCAGAGACAAGTCTTGCCTCCAGAAACCGTGTCTTTGTTCTCTGCCCCATCCTCCCTCCCTGATGTCAAAGGGCGTGGTTGCCATGGCCACAGTGT
>NW_027984845.1:0-203 GCF_054177405.1 Leptonychotes weddellii
ATGAGAGAGTTGTTGCTCTTCTTTTCTTCGATCTCCTGTTGAGTTTGTAGGTGTTCAGAATGGTTTGATCCCTATCCAGCTGAATTCCTGAGAGGAGACGAAATCCAGGTCTCCTACTCCTCCGCCATCTTGCTCCGCCTAAGTTCAGTTTCTATAGAAACTTTAAAAATTGTTATATTTATAAAGATAAACTGCAATTAACT
>NW_027984846.1:0-203 GCF_054177405.1 Leptonychotes weddellii
CCTACAAGGTAGGTATAATTATCACCGTTTTTATACGAGGAAATGGAAGCTCAGAGTGACTGGTCCAAGGATGACACAGTCAGAAGCCAGAACTTGGATTCAAACACAAGCCCACATGGCTTCAGAACCCATATTCTTCCCACTCTGTCATGCTGCCCTTTCTAATAAACTTCTGCTTACCCCCAGTCATCCACATACGCAGA
>NW_027984847.1:0-203 GCF_054177405.1 Leptonychotes weddellii
TTTTTTTTTCCAATTTTTTTTTTTTATTCTTATGTTAATCCCCATACATTACATCATTAGTTCTAGATGAAGTGTTCCATGATTCATTGTTCGTGCACAACACCCAGTGCTCCATGCAGAACGTGCCCTCCTCAATACCCACCACCAGGCCAACCCATCCTCCCACCCCCCTCCCCTCTAGAACCCTCAGTTTGTTTTTCAGA
>NW_027984848.1:0-203 GCF_054177405.1 Leptonychotes weddellii
CTTGAAGTTGGTCTCGTAGTCCGGCCCGTCCACCCATTTCCAGACTCCTTCAGGGTCACTGAGGCCCATCCAGGTGTATGAGCCGATCCGGCCCTGCACAAAAGTCTGGGACGACAGAAGGGCAGGGGTGACGTCTCCCGAGCCCGGCCAGCTCCTCGCACTTGACGCGTTCATGCCATCTGCTGAGGTCTGGGATGTTTATC
>NW_027984849.1:0-203 GCF_054177405.1 Leptonychotes weddellii
TTCCAGCTCTATTACAAAGCTGTCATCATCAAGACAGCATGGTACTGGCACAAAAACAGACACATAGATCAATGGAACAGAATAGAGAGCCCAGAAATGGACCCTCAACTCTATGGTCAACTCATCTTTGACAAAGCAGGAAAGAATGTCCAATGGAAAAAAGACAGTCTCTTCAACAAATGGTGTTGGGAAAATTGGATAGC
>NW_027984850.1:0-1062 GCF_054177405.1 Leptonychotes weddellii
GGGTAAAAGGGAAAGAAGGAGAGATTTAACAGTTAATGATCACTGTGTTTCTGGAATAAGCCCTCCTCACAATAACCCCCTGAAGTAGAAAAAACAATTCTGTCCAATTTACAGTGGAAGAAAATTAAACAAATTAAGATAAGAAACTCACTGGGCACCCCATGGATGAGGAAGTCACTCACAATGCTGAATCAGGCGTCAAAATGTACAACTTGATTTTGCTTAAGACAAGCTTTAACATTTTATTTGTCAGAACATAAGAAGTTGTTAAATATTAAAAATAAGCAAGTGAAATACATTGAGGTTTTCAGAAAGAAAGTAAAGAATGAGAAATAGAAATCTCTCCTCATTGGTTAAAATGATGAGTTGCACTACTATTTATAGAATTTGGCCTCTAGAGCTTTCTGCTGGGTCATCTTCCTCTTCTCTAAAAGGAATGGAGTGGTTGAAGAATTAGAGAAAATGCTGTCATACAAAAGATTCAGCCACAGCTCTAAATTTCCAAGAAAGTTAAAAAAATATATAGATGGTAGCATTGGCAGAGGATCGCCAGGCCTGCTCATAGTGTCATTCATTCTTTTGATGCATTTTCTTATACCATACATCAGTTCTTTATTAACAGTGCCCTGAATTCCAAGTAGATTAGAGAAGTACATTATGTACAGTTTTGCTTCATATACTTAATACATTATTTACACTTCTATTTTCAGACCATAAATTATTTGCATTTTGTTACATTCTTTCATCTACACTAAAAATACTTGTGGACTCAAGTGTACTCTCAGACAACAAGGAGCCTTGTTCACTCTACTCCATTCTGGACATCTGCACAGAAATCTCCTCTTACCTTGTGTTAATTAAGAAACATGTACTGTCTCTCTCAACACTTGGATCTTCAAGACCAGAGATTTTTTTTTTAAGATTTTATTTATTTGAGAGAGAGAGAGAGAGAATGTGTGAGACAGAGAGCATGAGCGAGCGGGTGAGCGGGTTCAGAAGGAGAGGGAGAAGCAAACTTCCCACTGAGCAGGGAGCCCAATGTGGGACTCTATCCCAGGACCC
>NW_027984851.1:0-203 GCF_054177405.1 Leptonychotes weddellii
AAAAAAAGTATGCATAGGAAAGGAGACTGGGCATAAAGAAAGCATGAGTCAGAAAGAAAACGAGATTTTAAATTTATTTAAATTATTAGTAAATTATTAGTAAAATTAGTAAAATTGGTTACTGTCCCATTCTGATGTCCAGTCTCATCAAATGGAAATGTGGCAAGAAGTGTGGGGAAAGTATTCAAGCACAGTATGGGCAG
>NW_027984852.1:0-203 GCF_054177405.1 Leptonychotes weddellii
GATATGCAACAGATTTCTGTACACTAATTTTTTACCCTGAGATTTTATTGAATTTATTTGTCAGTTCTAGTAGTTTTTTGATGGAGTATTTTAGGTTTTCTATATATATAGTATCATGTCATCTGCAAAAAGTGCAAGGTTGACTTCTTCCAGTGTGGATGCCTTTTATTTCTTTTCCTTGTCTGATGCTTCCAGTACTGTGT
>NW_027984853.1:0-203 GCF_054177405.1 Leptonychotes weddellii
TGACTGTTTAGTGGAATTCACCAGTGAGACTTTCTGGGTCTGGAGTTTTCTTTGTTTGAAGAACTTTAACTACAAATTTAATTACTTTAATAAGTACAGAACTAAGGGTTTCAGGACGAGTCTCCCCAATATATGCCACATTGGCACGAGGATTATTTTGAGCTAAAGGCGATCAAAACCCAGCAGATTCAGGAGAAGCTCTT
>NW_027984854.1:0-203 GCF_054177405.1 Leptonychotes weddellii
TCTATCCTCCCGAATATCGCCTCGGATTCACTTCTCCGCACGTCCTACCTTCCAGAAAGTGGTCGCTTTTCTGATGAGAGAGTTGTTGCTCTTCTTTTCTTCAATCTCCTGTTGAGTTTGTAGGTGTTCAGAATGGTTTGATCCCTATCCAGCTGAATTCCTGAGAGGAGACGAAATCCAGGTCTCCTACTCCTCCGCCATCT
>NW_027984855.1:0-203 GCF_054177405.1 Leptonychotes weddellii
TCCGATGAATCAACAGATTAAGGCAACTCTGTCCATTTGGTAGAATGAAAACCTTTTATAAATGCAGTTTCCTCTCCTCTTCCTAATAGTGGACTGTTGACAATGTAGGAAAAATTCTCATTTCTACCCAAGGCAATTGTAAACAAACAAACAAAAAAAACCAGCCTCATAAAACACTGCAACATTTCTGCTCACTTATTCAT
>NW_027984856.1:0-203 GCF_054177405.1 Leptonychotes weddellii
TTTATTTATTTTTTTTTAAAGATTTTATTTATTTATTTGAGAGAGAGAGAATGAGAGACAGAGAGCATGAGAGGGAGGAGGGTCAGAGGGAGAAGCAGACTCCCTGCCGAGCAGGGAGCCCGATGCGGGACTCGATCCCGGGACTCCAGGATCATGACCTGAGCCGAAGGCAGTCGCTTAACCAACTGAGCCACCCAGGCGCC
>NW_027984857.1:0-203 GCF_054177405.1 Leptonychotes weddellii
AGAACATGAGTTGGGGGGCGGGGGTAGGCAGAGGGAGAAGCAGACTCCCTGCTGAGCAGGAAGCCTGACACTGGGATCATGCCCTGAGCCAAAAGTAGATGCTTTAACCGACTGAGCCACCCAGGCAGCCCCTAAACATATTTATTTTAAGATCTTTGTTAGACTGTCCCTTAAAGTATATTTCATCTAGAACAGCACTACCG
>NW_027984858.1:0-203 GCF_054177405.1 Leptonychotes weddellii
TGACTGAGCAGGGAGGCAAGCAGAGGCAGCCCCATACACGCCAGGTGAGGATTTGGGTCAGTCCTAAGCCCTGAGGGGCTTTAAGCAGAAGCATTACATGACCAGATCTACATTTTTAAAAGATTACTCTTTTTCCGCTTAGGTGTCTTTGGAAGTGGGGGCAGGAGTGATCCAAGAGACCCAATAGGGGCTGTTCGCCGGGG
>NW_027984859.1:0-203 GCF_054177405.1 Leptonychotes weddellii
GAAGGAGCGTCATTCCCACCAGCTGGATTGTTATACGAGCAAGAAATAAACTTCAATCATGTTAAACCCTGGAAATTTCGGGGTGGGGGGTTTGTTAGGGCAGCTAGTATTATCCCCTATCAGAAATTCCTACTTTGAAGTGGGGCACTGCTATACCAAAACCAAAATGTGTAACCATAGCTTGGCAATTGAGGGGCAACCTG
>NW_027984860.1:0-203 GCF_054177405.1 Leptonychotes weddellii
TTTTTTTTTTTTTTAAAGATTTTATTTATTTATTTGACAGAGAGAGACACAGCGAGAGAGGGAACACAAGCAGGGGGAGGGGGAGAGGGAGAAGCAGGCTCCCCGCAGAGCAGGGAGCCCGATGTGGGACTCGATCCCGGGACTCCAGGATCATGACCTGAGCCGAAGGCAGTCGCTTAACTGACTGAGCCACCCAGGCGCCC
>NW_027984861.1:0-12237 GCF_054177405.1 Leptonychotes weddellii
TACGGACTCCAGTTCTGAGCCAGACGAGGGCCCCCTCCTTCACCCCCGCCTCCAGTTGGGAACACAGCACGACACAGCGAAACACTGCAGTGCTGGTGGAGGTGGCGGTGGAAGGCCGGGGGAGTCCAGAGTCCTTCCAGCCGTGAGGCTCGCGGATGCGCGGGTCAGGACGCTGCGGAAGGCCGAGGCCGTGTCGGAGACCATGGCGTTCGTGCAGCGCTCAGCACTGCAGGTGCGGCGGTGATGACGCGGTGTTGTATGTGAGGAGCGAGGAGCAGGGCAGAGCTGCTACTCTTTTTTTTCTTCTGATGTTCAGATCATTATCAGTTTTAATTTTCCGTGCGATTTTCATGGATGATAACTTCATGGTTGAATTTGTCCTCTTAAATTTTCTCGTTTCTTTTGAACATGGAAGTTTCTTACTCTTTTTTTTTTTACTATAATGCTCACTTGCTCAGAGAAAGCAGGAAGAATGTTACAGTTTCTCAATCTTTGCCCTCTTATGACTGTGATAAATTGTTGATTTAGTCTCCATCTTTTCAGATTTTACTGTTTTCTCTTTTCTGATTGGATGGCTACACTGTAGTAGTTTTTCACTTCCTTTCTCTCCCCCACGTTGTGCTTTTCTATCCTATATTTCTGTGTGTTCTTTTCTGGTCTGGTTTCTTTGTCTACCTTGTTCTGGGCCTGGTATGATTCTTCCTCTTGTGGGTAGTTTACTGTTTTCTAGATGGAAGTTTATTATTTTAGGTGAAATTAACTCCTCTCCAGTGGAGTTTTTACCTCTTTGGGCTCCAGAACATATGCAAGGAAGCCACCTCCCCTTTATTTTGATTAAAAGTGTTCCAGTCTTTCTCTTTATATATACTATCATTCTCCACTTACCATTCCGATAATTATATTTCCAGAATAAATGTTCTTCCTGACATTTGATTAATTGCTTTAGGAAACTTTCCTGAGTCTGTTGCCGTTGGCTTGTTTAGTCCCTGGCATTGTAATCCAGAATTTCTTTAATGGGATAATCTCTTAGTTGCTTTGACATATTCCACATCTCAGAGATTTATGACATTGTTCTCATAAACGTCACCATTATGGAGTGGCTTGTAGTTTCCACCATAAATACATACTCAGCACAAGGGAACAAATAGACAGAGATTGGATACAGCAAGGAGATTGGGCAGCAGGTGCCAGAGCCCGGCCATGGTGCAGGTATTCAGATTTAAGAAAGGGATCTCAACATCTCTTCCTGTACCCTTGTCACCTCCACTCATTCCCTACGTGCACATACTCGCTCACACTCTGAATCTCCCACAACTCCAGTGTCTAGTCTTCTGTATTCGCTGAGTTTCTCGTACACACACATGCCTCAAGCACTTGCCCAACTCCACATCTGGTCTTCTGTATTCCCTGAGAGTACTGTTCCTGCTGTCCTTGCTGTCACTGGCCTGGTGGAAAGATCACGTTGGAGTTCCAGACCAGGGTTAGAATTCTGGGTCAGTCGCTATCTACAGTCTTGATCACGTTGGTTACTTACTCCCTCTCTCAGTCACCTCCCTCATCCATGTGGGTAGAGGGTGTGTCCAGGGTAATATATAGCTGGCTGACAGGTGCTTTACTGACCCACATTGTTTTACCACACAGGGACCAGATTGCTTGGGTTTGAATCTTGGCAGTGTAGGTCTGTGATTTTAGCAGTCGGATAATTTGTCTGTGCCTTGGTTTCCTCATCTATAATAGTGTCCAGTGCATAGGATTATTATGAGGATTCACTGAGTCATAACATGTTAAGCACTTACAGATATGCCTAGCTTATCGTAAGCTGTAGATTGACTCTTCTCATTATTAATAACATGTACCTTACAGGGTTGTCATGTTAGAACATGATAGATTATACGTGAAATTCTCTAGGACAGTGTATGTCATACAGGTTTGTATAGATGTCTACATTTTTAAAAAATCTGAGGTCTTTTGCAAGTTAGAGAACTTTTTTTTTAAAGATTTTATTTATTTTCTGACAGAGACACAGCGAGAGAGGGAACACAAGCAGGGGGAGTGGGGGAGGGAGAAGCAGGCTTCCCGCTGAGCAGGGAGCCCGATGCGGGGCTCGATCCCAGGACCCTGGGATCAGGACCTGAGCCGAAGGCAGACGCTTAACGACTGAGCCACCCAGGGGCCCCGGGAACTTTTTTTAAAGATGGGTTGCTGTTACAGGAAATTTGCTAATCCACGGAAACCCTGCAGTCCTCACTTGGTGCTGCTGTGTTGTTGTCATGTTGCCACGGCAGTGTGCTCCCACTTCATCATCATAGATTCCCTGCCTCGTGCTTTGTGTTGGGTAAGGAGACTGTTCATTTTCCAGGTGTTTGGCTTGCTGTGATTCTGGTGGTGCTTTCTTTCCTGTCTCCTAATAGAACGAGATGGTTCGGGAGCTAGACGGCCACGTCCTGAAGTGTGTGAAAGACCAGAATGGTAATCATGTGGTTCAGAAATGCATCGAATGTGTGCAGCCCCAGTCTTTGCAGTTTATCATTGATGCGTTTAAGGGGCAGGTAAGTGACTTAAGAAAGAAACAAAGGAAACAAGTGTTTGGGTGTTTCCACCATGAGCAGAGAACAGGGTAGCATTTGTGGGGTGTCCCCACGTGGCCACACCACCAGAGATAGCTTCTAGTTTCTCCTATTTACCTGTATGTCGTAAGAGCCTCTATGCTCTTAGCACCAGCTTCCAAGCAGAGCTGATATTTTCTTAGACCATTTTCCCAGAACTGCCCCTTAATTAGCTATTATCATTAATTTCTCTTTCCTAAAACATCGTCCTCACACCCTCCTAAGCTGTGTGGAACAAAGAGAGTAAAACACACACCTCCTTCTTGGGTCTGTGAAATTGTTTTTTGATACCAAGTAGATTTTTAGGTGCAGTCACGTGTACTGCTAAGCCTAGATTGAAATGGGATTTTAGAGTTGTTTAGGCTTTGGGGTTTGCTCAATTATGGCAAGCAGTGAGGAGATTGCAGGCGTTAACTTAGGGGGTTGTTTGGGTTTTCTGAGTTAATGAAAAAAAAAGTGGATCTTTAGGATCTTACATTTATCAAAATAGACAACAAGGAAAGTAAAAGGATTAAACTGCCAAAGAGGAGAGAATACTTTCAAGACGAAATCACCAAAAACTAATAACGAACATATAAAGAACTCCTGTAAATCAAAAAGTAGAGTACAAATTAGTGCAAAAATGACCACAAGCACTAACAGACAAAAGAAACACAAATTGCCAGTAGACATAAGACAAAATAATTCCATTAGTAATCAGGAAGATGCATAATAAGGGCACAGATTATAGACCACTGTTTCCCCACTGGTCGGCCGCTGTGTCCTGGCAATATTGTGGGATCCGGTCACTATTGGTGGGAATAGACATTAGCACAGCCGTTTGGAAAATCATTTTGCATCATCTTTCAAAGTCTAACATTTATATTTCCTGTGACCCAGCATTCCTAGCCTAGGTGTGTATCTGGTGGAACATCTACACGTGGGTACTAGGAGACATATTTCGACATGTTGAAAGCAGCCTTATTCTCCTAGGAAAGACTAACTAATCTAGATGTCGGTCAGAGAGGGTTAGAAATTAAAGTAACAAACTCAGGTACTTGCCCAGCAGAAGCTCCACAGTATGAGTGAAATAAGTTAATTCGTTATAGACTGCGAGTTTTTAGCATTTTTATAAAATGGGGAAGAACCGTACTTTATACCGTGGAAGTACACTGTTGTACACATACAGCTACACATAAAAAACTACATAAAAAGCACTTAGTGTGCTGACACTTGGTCAATATCTAGCAAGTGTGAGCTGTTGTTACTGTTCTTATTATTCCTGTGATGATTCTTTTTTTTAAGATTATTTATTTGAGAGAGAGAGCGAGTAAGTGCACGGGGGAGGGGCAGAGGGAGACAATCTTCAAGCAGACTCATGAGATCATGGCCTGAGCTGAAACCAAGAGTCGGATGCTCAGCCGAATGAGCCACCCAGGTGCCCCCTGTGATTACTCTTAATAACAGACTTGAGGTGCAGGTTACTCCATGTCATTCTTGCTAGGAAGGCCAGAACTGAGATTGGGTGGTCCAGAGCTGAAGCCCATGTGCTTATCTTCTCCAGACCCAAGAAAAGAGGAAGCTTTTCTTATTGCTGGAAAACACCCTAATTAAATTTAGAAGATTGCAGCACGGTTAGGTGAAAGCATTTAGGATTTGATTCCAGCCATTTCTTTTTCTATTTTTAACCCTGTTCTTCGACACTGTGGACTCTTAACTGTGTTTTTTATGACCTCAAATAATTCTGTCGGTTCTAGGCTTCTTGGAAAAGTCCTTTTCAGGTCTGAATTTATGTACATCTCTAAATTCTTAGTATAGTTATGAAACGGGTTTACACATACGCATACATACACACCTTGTTCTTTGTAGAGAGAACTCAAATGTGCCATATTTATAATTTGGGCTTTTGAGTCAGACTAGGACATAATATCCTGGCTTTGTCAGTTACTGTCTGTATGACTGCAAGCACACTGTAGAAACTTCTAGGAGCTTCAGAGTTCTCTTCTGTATGCTGAGAATACTCATCACTCACTCTCTCTCTGAGTCTTTGGGAAGATGAATAATGTGTATGAACGACACCGAGGCACGGAAAGTGGCAGCTGTCATTTTTGGCTTTGTTGTTTGTGTTGTCTGCCCTAGGTCTTTGCTTTGTCCACACATCCTTACGGCTGCCGAGTGATTCAGAGGATCCTGGAGCACTGTCTCCCTGACCAGACACTCCCTATCCTAGAGGAGCTTCACCAGCACACAGAGCAGCTTGTACAGGTAGTGGAGTTGCGAGTAGAGTAACCGCAAACACCTGTGGGCTCGTGCAGGCCCAGAGCTTGTGTGTTTTCTCAGCACAGGTGTCCGTTCCCGAAGAGTTCGTGTTCATGTGTTTAAAATGCCCACTGAAGCTTTGGGGCAAGTTCTCGTTTCTACCATCCTGGTTTGTGCTTTCTGAATACGGGTGATGAAGGGAGCCCCGGCCTTGGAGGGAAGTGCGCTGCCTGCCAGCCTTCTGTTCCTCTGTCGTAGCCTGGCCAGCCACGTCCCCTCAGGCGGGCCACTTCATCTCTCTGGGTCTCAACTTCATCATTTCAAATGAACTTAGTGGATTAGGTGACTTCTTTTAGCTTTGATACTTTCTTTTGCTTCTGCCACTAAAAATTTCTCCCCCATCACAGTAACCAGTGGAATACTTTCTATGTGTAGTATTTTTGTACCGAAGCAGCATTTTTGTTGGAGTTTGTGGTTTGTTTTGGGGGGATGTGTGAGGTTATTAGTGTATTAAATCCTCATTGTAGAAAAAAATTGGAAGTGCAGAAAGCAGCAACAAAAGAAATCATCCATAATCCTACCATCCAGAAGCAAACACATTTGGCCTTTGCACTTGTTTTTAAAAATATTATTTGTACATTCTTAATTTTTCCCATCTTACAAATAAATACTTTTGCCTCCTTGTACACATTTATTCTCTCCAATACCTTTAACCTTAGATGAGTGAATATATCTATTGTATGCTTGTGATGTTATTTAATTAGGTATTGTCTGTTTTGTTGGACATAAACAGTGTTTCCCATTTTTCTTAGAGATAAACTTCTGTTTGAGAGAAAAATAGCTCTTTTTTTTTTTTTTTTAAAGATTTTATTTATTTGTCAGAGAGAGAGCACAAGCAGGGGGAGCGGCAGAGGCAGAGGGAGCAGCAGACTCCCCACTGAGCAGAGAGCCTGACACGGGGCTCAATCCCAGGACCCTGGGATCATGACCTGAGCCGAAGGCAGACGCTTAACCGACTGAGCCACCCAGGTGTCCCAGAAAAATAGCTCTTTATTCCCACCTGCGCCTTCCTTTCTTTGTTTCTTTGTTGTTGTTGTTGTTTTTAAACGAGAGGAGGCCTACTCTTTTGTGTCTAGTAGCTTATGAAGGAAGAACCCAAAAAAGACCTTTGGGCATAAATATAGAGAGAAATATTCCATCATCTGGTAATATGTTCCTTTTTTGTAACCACAGGGAAAAATTATCACTCCCTATCCAATTCTTAAGTGTTCATTAGTATTCAGGTAAGCCATCGTGGTGCTATCGGAAGGTAGGTAGGTGTTGAGTAGATGTAAGGATTTAGGTAATTCACAGAACTCATTTTTACATAAATTTTATTTCTGTTGTTTCTCAAATAGGATCAATATGGAAATTATGTAATCCAGCATGTATTGGAGCACGGTCGTCCTGAGGATAAAAGTAAAATTGTAGCAGAAATCCGAGGCAATGTACTTGTATTGAGTCAGCACAAATTTGCAAGGTGCGTGCTTTGAATCACATGGACTCCGTTTTCCAGAAAAGATGATAAAATAGTATTTCAAGTCTAGAGAGAAAGAAAGAATTTTCATTCTCTTTTTTTAAATGTTTATTTTTCTCAAAGTATACACAGCTTAAAAAGTCAAATGGTTCTACTATAAAGTATAAAATAAAGCAGGTCCCTTAAGGCCTCCTCACTCCCCACTTTGAAATCTGGGGATTATGTTTCTGGAGAACTTAAATCTTACACTTTGGTGAACTGGACATTTTATTCACTTTATTTGTTCGCAATTGTGAGGTGTTCTTTACTCGGTTTCCTCTCTGGTGCCAAAATTAGCGTGCCATCTCTACGTATACAGTATTCTTAGAGTCTCTTTTCCAGTCTTTGTATTGTGTTAGCTCAAGAATAAAATGCACTAGTTATCTCCAGATTTGGAAAGGTGTTTTAGGTGACTTATGATTATTAGCAGTGGTTGGAGAAGAAATTGATGGCCTTTCCAAGGGATTAGCGGTATGGTCTTTCTAAGTGGAATGTGTGTACCCTACAGCACACAATATAGTAATTTGTATTTTGGGAATATTTTTCTTATTCCCAAATAAGAATTCTTAGAATAGATTGCAAAGCAGGTATGACTCTATGGCCTTGATTGTTCATCTCTAAGTTTTGAAATTTTGTAACATTGCAGCATGGAAAAGAGAGAAAAGAAATAAAAATATAGATAATAATAACTCATAGATCCATGAATAAAATAAAAACTCATAGATCCATAAATCCATAGATCCATAAATTAAAAAAAATAAAATAAAAACTCATAGATCCAGCATCTCAGTAGCCTGACCACATCAGGGTCTCTGTGACCTTGTATTGTCTTTTTTTTGACATTTGGCAGGACCAGGGAAGTAGGGGCAGAATCTCTTAGAATTCTTCCTTGGGTCACTGTCCTCTGTTTACTTTTTTTTTTTTTTTTCAGTGTATTTAATATCTCATTCTTAGGTGTAAGTATTAATATTACAATAGACTTGTGGTCCGGTAATGACTGAGTAGCTACTTTGGGCCTAATCCTCCCACAGATAACAACTATAAATTGTGTACAAAATGCCAAAAACCTTCCTGAAGGCATTAAGCCATTAAGAGAGTGGCCAAGAGTAGGTAGATATCAGAAGGGATTGGGGGACGGGAGGCTTGTTGATACTTGGAAGGAGGTAATTGCACTGGGGAAATCTCCCTGTCCCTCTCCGCCTCCCCTTTTAATTTTTCTTTTTGTATTGAGTTGTATTGAGATATAATTGACGAATGACATTATGTAAGTTTGACGTGTGTAATACGTTGGTTTGATATATTTATATATTGCAGTATGATGACTACAGTAGCATTAGCTAACAGCTTTATCATGTCATTATTACTTCTTTTTTATGTTGAGAACACCATTAAGATCTAGTCTCTTAATGACTTTTTATAATGATAGGAAACTTCCCAGTTTTAATCGGCTTTTAGCCTGTAGGCAGTTCCCATTCTGCTCCATGCTGGGCTTCTAAAGTTGGGATAAAAAAATCTCCAGTGTTCCCAGAAGGCAGAGTTAGGGACAACCATGTCAATGAGAGTGACAAAGCGACAGGGCAGAAATCCTGGAAAGGAAGAGAAGGTGGGGGGGGGGGCGGCGCGGAAGCCCACATTTAAACTTCCCAAAAATCTGCTTGACTCCTGAACCACATTTGCATAAGGCAAACTTGAGGCAGCCCAGCTAAGGGTGAAAGAACTGAGATTCCTCTTGCAGGGGAGGTTTGCAGTTTGAGTTCAGCCAAGTTACTTGCACTGAATAAAGGAGTGGGGGAAGTAATATCCTTGGGGGAATGTAACAGAACTCAGTTTCTATTGTGTATCATTCATTATGTCTAGAAAGCAGGAAAATGTAATATGGCCTATAGTCAAAAAAAAAAAAGAAAAAAACAGAAAAAAACCCAGCTAGTTCCAGACCTCCCTGATATTGGAGTTAGCAGAGAATGATTATAAAGCACCTATTTTAATTATAGTCAAAGATGTAAAGGAAGATATGATCATAATGAATGAAAAGATGTTAGTAGAGAATTAGAAGCTTTATTATAAAAAGAATAAAATGGAAATTCTAGAATAGAAAAATAAGTCCTCTGAAATAGAATTCGCTGTGTGGCCTTAACAACAGCAGATTAGAGATAACACAAGAAAGAGCTGATACATTTGGACATAGATCAATAGAAATAAAATAGATTAGTGACTTACAGTTTTGATGGTGACCCAAAATAAAAAGTAAAAGTTTCATTGACTTTGCACACACACACACACACACATACATGCATACACGTGTAACTGAAACTGTGTTGTCCATGATTAATTCTGATACTTACTGTTCTGTTTCATTTTTTTTTTTTTTTTAAAAGAAAAAGCTGGTCACAAATTACTAAGTTGATCTCACCACCCACAAATGGGCTGGGAACTGTAGTTTCAGAATGCCTAGAATAAACTTTAAAGACTGCAACACTCTCGATCATGTATTAAGGTGGAAGTCTTTGGCCAAGTGGGATCCCATGGTGGTAGCTGATTTACCTGCTTGCTTTCTTGGAAGACAGGTCAGTGTTGAGGATTGAGTCCTGTACACAGAAGAATGAGTGTCCTGTCCCCAATCCAGTTTAGTAGGAAGTCCTGACTAGTTTCTAGGGGATGCAGGCCTGGAGTGGATGAAGGTACAATCCAGCCAAGCAGTCCTGAAAATTGATGAATTCTTTGCCTGAACATTTGGAGATCATGACAGACTTTGTCCTCTCTGAACGGGATCAGTAATATCTTAAGTCCCTTTTCTGCTAAGGGAGAAGCCGATGGCTATTAGATTCACTTCCACAGTGCTACACTTTGAGCTCACACTAGAACAGTACTGTATAGTAGTTAGTGCTGTAGAAGGAAGGTGGGGAAAGAAATTTTTCTACGATGCTGTGTCAAAGGGAGAGGCTGTTGTCTTAATTAGACTTGATTGATTAGGTCACCAGACTTGACAGACACTGTATTTTTTTTTTAAGATTTTATTTATTTGACAGAGAGAGAGAGACAGTGAGAGAGGGAACACAAGCAGGGGGAGTGGGAGAAGGAGAAGCAGGCTTCCCGCTGAGCAGGGAGCCCGAGGTGGGGCTTGATTCCAGGACCCTGGGATCATGACCTGAGCCGAAGGCAGATGCTTAACGACTGAGCCACCCCGGCACCCCAGACACTGTGTATCTTAAAGTTTGAAGAAATGACCGGTAGGATGGTATTTTTTAAAATTTTATTAAGAATTTTGTTTTCTTTTCCTTCCTTCCTTCCTATTTATTTATTTATTTATTTGAGAGAGAGAAAGAGAAAGCATGCACGCACTGGGATGGGGAGGAGCAGAGGGAGAGGGAGAATCCCAAGCAGACTCCATGCCGAGCGCAGGGCCCAATCCCACGACCCCCAAGATCACAACCTGAGCTGAAACCAAGACCTGGACGCCCAACCAACTGAGCCACCCAGGCTCCCTGAGAATTTTGTTTTCCAAATAAAAGCTCAGTGTGCACAGTGAGCTAATACTGAGAGCTCTGTGGAACAGCATCCTCTTACAGTGTAAGAACTTGTGGAGGAGGGAATTATTCTGGTGATAGTTCCTGGACTATTCAGATATCCGGAGGGCTGGCCTCTGGAAGGAGTAAGAGTCCCTGCATTAAGGTGCTCCTGACATAGGTATACATGTCCTTTTTCAGTCCCTGAAGGCAAAATTAAGATGAATGGGTGAAATTTGAGGGGAGAGCATGTTTTGCTTCAGTATGTAGAGAAGACTGTTTCATAGCCCTTCGCCCGTGTGGTAGGTTGCCCTAGAAAGTAATTACTTCCGGATGATGAGAAATTCCCAAGCAGACGCTAAGTGGCCATCTTTCAGGACTGTCACAGAAGAGCTTCCTGCATTAGCTAGGTCTGGACTCTTAAGTTCCTTTTCTCTGTGAGAGTTCTGTGACCCACAGCAGCTCTTCCCCCAGTCACAAACTCTGTGCGAAGCCCTCAGCTGCACACCGACCCAGCAGATGCCCTCCTTGCCAGCTCCAGCGATACAGAGAATACATATTATTCTTGGACATCACACAACTTCCTCATACCCACAGAGCCACAGGTGCATAGTGGTGTCGGACTTAATCACTCCGAGATGGTATAGACCCATTAGCACAGCCGTGTGTAATTAAATCGCCCTCTCTGGCCCCCCTGGATTTAGTGTAGCCACAGTCCTGTCTTCCTTTCCCAAGGCGATGTATTTGAGAAGTGCTCAGAAATGCCGGCAGGCCCGTAGGGTGGTTCTTGTTCTTAGACTCTGAAGAGGCAGCAGCAGGCTGCTGAATGAGTGCTGTGGTTCCTGCTTAACACCCTCCTTGACTGAGCGTGCAGGGCCTCCTCTCCTGGGGGCCGCTCTTTGTGGTGGGCACTAGAGATAGAGACATAAGGAAGGCTTGTTCCTGACCTCCGTACACTTAGAAAGGAGAGGATTCATGGATTTTGGTTGTGTGTTGAAATTATAATCATTAACAAGTGCGGCTATTAAGCTGTCACGTGAGCCTCATATGTGAGTCCCTTCGCTTACCTGGGTTTGGTACCCTCACCTGTGAGAAGGTTGGGCCTGCTCTTCCCCCGAGACCTGGTGTCAGCCACGGTTCACCTTGGCAGCCACAGATGGCAAAGGGGGAGACTCATAGAGCCAGACAGTTGGTGAATTGATCTTCCAAAAATGTCAGGCTCTCTTTTGCTGCTGACTGTGAGTCAGCACAGAGACCAAACAAACACAGCCTAACAAGGTCTTTGTTCTAAGAGTTGTCCCTGGATTTGTCTCATTACAGCAATGTTGTGGAGAAGTGTGTCACTCATGCCTCCCGTACGGAGCGTGCTGTGCTTATCGATGAGGTATGCACCATGAATGACGGTCCCCACAGTGCCTTATACACCATGATGAAGGACCAGTATGCCAACTATGTGGTCCAGAAGATGATCGATGTGGCAGAGCCAGCCCAGCGGAAGATCGTCATGCATAAGGTAGGCCAGGTTGGGCAGATCTCACTTAGAAAGGGTGCAAGGCCTGGGGCGCCTGGGTGGCTCAGTCGTTAAGCGTCTGCCTTCGGCTCAGGTCATGATCCCAGGTCCTGGGATCGAGCCCCGCATTGGGCTCCCTGCTCCGCGGGAAGCCTGCTTCTCCCTCTCCCACTCCCCCTGCTTGTGTTCCCTCTCTCGCTGTGTCTCTCTCTCTGTCAAATAAATAAATAAAATCTTTAAAAAAAAAAAAAAAGAAAGGGTGCAAGGCCTGAGGTTCTTAACATTTCTGAAATGCAAATGAAGGTAGACAGCTTGCTTCTTTTTGTGGAGTTTGTCGCTGGACTAGGTCTCATGCTGTGCTCCTGTTTCCTTTTATCTAGAGTGGCCATTGTCTTCATGTTTTAGTAGCTCACTGGTGTGAAAGAGTCTTAAACTCCGGTCTTTGTGGGGGATTTCTGTCTGTGCTCCTCAGGGCAGGCTTCTGCCCCTCTGCTCCTGGGAGGCCAGCTCTCAGTCCCGCAAATCAGCCTGCTTGCCTTATTTCCTTTCCTCTTTCCTCTCATTCATCCCCCCCGCCTCCCCACTTTCACCGAGAGAGTGCCTGCCCGGTGCCTGGCCTGGTGCCCACTCTGTGTCAGGCACCAGCGCAGACACGACGCAGATCGGTCCCTGCCCACAGAGCACCGGGGGAGGGGGGAAGAGCATTGGAAAGGGCTGGTGAGCACGTGAGAGCCCATGCTCGCGGCTTCGTGGGAGGCTCTGCGGGAGGGAAGTCCAGGCTGAGGACGAGTGAGGAGAACAGGGGCGGAAATCTGAACTGTTAGG
>NW_027984862.1:0-1062 GCF_054177405.1 Leptonychotes weddellii
TTTTTTTAAAGATTTTTTATTTATTTATTTGACAGAGAGAGACACAGCGAGAGAGGGAACACAAGCAGGGGGAGTGGGAGAGGGAGAAGCAGGCTTCCCACAGAGCAGGGAGCCCGATGCGGGGCTCGATCCCAGGACCCTGGGATCATGACCTGAGCCGAAGGCAGACGCTTAACGACTGAGCCACCCAGGCGCCCAAACACTATTTGATCTTAGTCACATTGCATAATATCTCTTTGGCTCAAGACGTTCATCTATAATAAAGAATATATTTCCTATAGTATTTTTTTTAGAATTAACTGCAATCTATATAAAATGATTATAGACATATTTAGAGTAGATGGCTTTGATCTTTATCATTGGATTATATTTAGACCAATAGGTGAAAAACAGATCTATAAAATTATTTGTCTAAAAAATAGGATCTAACATGAGTTAATTGAGATTCTCTGATAAATTGAGATGGGATATTTTCTATCTTTTCTGCTATGACCTCTGATAGTATTAAAAAATATACAATAAAAACAGCATTTTCCCTACTAAACATCACTCTGCCATTCATTATACTCATGTAACAAGAATTGTTGGATTTGCATTGTATAATCCAAACTTCTACCTACTGATCTCTAGATTTGCTTCATATAGTTCTTATTTTATATATGAATTGTATTGTGTGTATGATTTATATGTGGAATTGGAGAAAAATAGCACTGCTAGAAAATGTCCAACAAAAAAATGGTTATAGACATTCAGATAAATATGAAGTATTACTACTTTTTGTTCTTTCAGTTTTGTAAATGTTTATCTCTTTCAATGGTAAATAGGTATTCATTGCTCATATCTATTAACAACACAAAAGATCATCTATCAATGGAATTTTTTTCAAATGTTGAATACAGTTTTGACCTGCATTGTTTCACTTTATTTTTTTTAGCCTATGTGTCTCCAAGAATATTTTAGTGGGAACACCTATCTTTAGGGAATGTTAGCTAAATCTCCTTGGAATTGGAAATCTGTTAATTTTGAACTCATCTTGGACTCAGTTCTTCCAAATTGAGCCAC
>NW_027984863.1:0-203 GCF_054177405.1 Leptonychotes weddellii
AGAAAGATACCATATGATTTCACTCCTATGTGGAATTTAAGAAACAAAAGAAGCAAAGGAAGAAAAACGAGAGAGAGACAAACCAAGAAATAGACTCTTAACTGTAGAGAACAAACTGAGGGAGGATGGGAGGGTGGGTATTAAAGATTACACTTAGCATGATGAGAAAAAATAAAATGAAAAACCAATTTCATTTACAGTAG
>NW_027984864.1:0-203 GCF_054177405.1 Leptonychotes weddellii
AACCTCTATGACTTCCGATTTCTTCCTCTGTAAAATGGTAATAATAGTAACTACCTGGAATTAATGCATTCTAAAGTGCTCATCAGCTTTGTGTCTGATTTACAGCATATGATCCATAATCATCATAATTCCTGAAGTATGCCACGTCTTGCCGTTTGTAACTTTGAAAGTCCTTTTGTTGAGTCACTAGATTGTACATCTGA
>NW_027984865.1:0-203 GCF_054177405.1 Leptonychotes weddellii
GCTTTATTATCTAAGGGAAATGTCAATTTATTTTCAAGTAAGTTTGTATAGTAATATTTTATTTTATTTTATTTTATTATGTTAATCACCATACATTACATCATTAGTTTTTTATGTAGTGTTCCATGATTCACTGTTTGCGTATAACACCCAGTGCTCCATTCAGTACGTGCCCTCTTTAATACCCATCACCAGGCTAGGCC
>NW_027984866.1:0-203 GCF_054177405.1 Leptonychotes weddellii
GCAGGCACGGCCTCCAACACTACTTCTCCAGCCGGGGCATCGCCATTGCTGTGCAGTACTTCTGGGACCGGGGCCACCGGGACATAACCGTCTTTGTGCCTCAGTGGCGCTTCAGTAAGGATGCCAGGGTCAGAGAGGGCCACTTCCTGCAAAAGCTGTATTCCCTCAGCCTGCTCTCCCTCACTCCCTCCCGAGTCATGGAT
>NW_027984867.1:0-203 GCF_054177405.1 Leptonychotes weddellii
GGACGGCACGTTCTGCATGGAGCACTGGGTGTTATGCACAAACAATGAATCATGGAACACTTCATCTAGAACTAGTGATGTAATGTATGGGGATTAACATAAGAATAAAAAAAAAAATCTAAAAAAAAAGAAGTACCTAGGTGAAGGGTGCAGGCAGCCTATCGGAAATGTTGGGAGCTGCATGGTTGGAAGGAATATACAAG
>NW_027984868.1:0-203 GCF_054177405.1 Leptonychotes weddellii
TTTTTTTTTTTAAAGATTTTATTTATTTATTTGAGACAGAGAGAATGAGAGAGACAGAGAGCACATGAGAGGGGGGGAGGGTCAGAGGGAGAAGCAGACTCCCTGCCGAGCAGGGAGCCCGATGCGGGACTCGATCCAGGGACTCCAGGATCATGACCTGAGCCGAAGGCAGTCGCTTAACCAACTGAGCCACCCAGGCGCCC
>NW_027984869.1:0-203 GCF_054177405.1 Leptonychotes weddellii
TTTTTTTTTTTTTTTTAAGATTTTTTTTTATTAATTTATTTGAGAGAGAGAATGAGATAGAGAGAGAGAGCATGAGAGGGAGGAGGGTCAGAGGGAGAAGCAGACTCCCTGCTGAGCAGGGAGCCCGATGCGGGACTCGATCCTGGGACTCCAGGATCATGACCTGAGCCGAAGGCAGTCGCTTAACCAACTGAGCCACCCAG
>NW_027984870.1:0-203 GCF_054177405.1 Leptonychotes weddellii
TTTTTTTTTTTTTTTTTAAGATTTTATTTATTTACTTGAGAGAGAGAATGAGAGAGAGAGAGCACATGAGAGGGGGTAGGGTCAGAGGGCGAAGCAGACTCCCTGCCGAGCAGGGAGCCCGATGCGGGACTCGATCCCGGGACTCCAGGATCATGACCTGAGCCGAAGGCAGTCGCTTAACCAACTGAGCCACCCAGGCGCCC
>NW_027984871.1:0-203 GCF_054177405.1 Leptonychotes weddellii
GCAAACGCTTAACGACTGAGCCACCCAGGTGCCCCGGACCCTGGGATCTTGACCTGAGCTGAAGGTAGACGCTTAACCGACTGAGCCACCCAGGCGCCCCCCATTACCAGGTTTTTAAAAGAGTTCCTTTTTGAGGTACTTGGGTGGCTCAGTCAGTTGGGCATCCGCTTTTGGCTCAGGTCATGATCTCAGGGTTTTGGGAT
>NW_027984872.1:0-203 GCF_054177405.1 Leptonychotes weddellii
TTTTTTATTGTTATGTTAATCACCATACATTACATCATTAGTTTTTGATGTAGTGTTCCATGATTCATTGTTTGTGCATAACACCCAGTGCTCCATGCAGAACGTGCCCTCTTTAATACCCATCACCAGGCTAACCCATCCTCCCACCCCCTCCCCTCTAGAACCCTCAGTTTGTTTTTCAGAGTCCATCGTCTCTCATGGTT
>NW_027984873.1:0-1062 GCF_054177405.1 Leptonychotes weddellii
TGACCTGAGCCGAAGGCAGTCGCTTAACCAACTGAGCCACCCAGGCGCCCCTAGAAACTCACTTTAAATTAAATGCTCAGATTAATAATAGAAGGGTGAGTATAAAAATGCTAAAATAATCAAAGAAAGCTAGAATGGCTATATTAATTTCAGACAAAACAGAGTTCAGATGAAATGAATTGAAGACAAATAGAAGCATTACATAATGATGAAAGGGTGAAGTCTCTAAGAAGACATAAGAATCTAAAGCATATATACATCTAAAAAGGATTCCTTAAGGGCACTTGGGGGCTCAGTCAGTTAAGTGTCTGATTCTTGATTTTGGCTCAGGTCATGATCTCAGGGTTGTGAGATTGATCCCTGTGTTGGGCTCTGCAATGGGTGTGGAGCCTGCTTAAGATATTCTCTCTCTCTCTCTTCCTCTGCCCCTGCCCCAGCTCGTGCATCCTCTCTTTCTCTCTCTTTCTAAAATAAATAAATAAATCTTTAAAAAAATTAAAAAATAAACATAATAAAACATAAAAATAAAAAGAATGCCTTAAGATATATGAAGTAAAAACTGATAGAACTTAATAAAGAAATATAAAATTCCCTATGGTAATTGGAAACTTCCAACACCCTTCTGTCGGTAATTGATATAACAAACAGGCAGAAAATTTGTACTTATATAGCAGGAATGAACAGCACTATAAATCAACATACTATAACTGACATTTATGGAATACCCCAACATCAGAATATGCTTATTTTTAAGTTCACACAAAATATTCACAAAGTTAGAACACCTCATGAGTATTAAACATACCTTATGGAATTTAAAAGAATAAAAATCATGTGGGGTATGTTCTAAAATGTTATTTATAATATATATATATTTTTTAAATTTAGAAATAATCACTTTATTTCAATCCAGACAGCTCAGAGTAGTACAGATAAGAAAGACCCATTTCTTCAGATTCTGCTTACTTTTTTGTTTATTGTAATACTGGGATAAACCAAAAAACAAAAGTAGTTTTTATCCCTTGTATTGTGCATTTATTTCACTGCATATATTAGAAAAAA
>NW_027984874.1:0-203 GCF_054177405.1 Leptonychotes weddellii
TTACCTTCTTTGGCAAAATATTCCAGGTGGGTTAATGTCTCCTTCATAAAGCGAGAATCTTCTGAAAGTCTCTCATAAATCACTGTATCCTATCCGGAAAAAAAAAAAAAAAAAAGTTCTTGTGACCAATATCTTACCTAAGCCTAACAATCCAAATTTTAAATACTGCATTATAATTTTATTGTTATATCTAATAGATATGA
>NW_027984875.1:0-203 GCF_054177405.1 Leptonychotes weddellii
TCCACGGGAAGCCTGCTTCTCCCTCTCCCACTCCCCCTGCTTGTGTTCCCTCTCTCACTGTGTCTCTCTCTGTCAAATAAATAAATAAAATCTTTAAAAAAAAAAAAAAAGAAGAAGAGTGGATTGATAGTGGTAAGATGTTAAGAGTAGGGATAATTTCTAATTTTTATACCATCTGTAAAATAGAATTCACAAACAAACAA
>NW_027984876.1:0-203 GCF_054177405.1 Leptonychotes weddellii
GCCAGGGTTCATGTACTGCGGGCCCCCCTTCACAGATGGCTCTAAAGGACCAAAACCCGAGGGCCTTGTTTTTGCCCAGAGCCACGGAGCAAGGCTGTGCCCTGCAGATCATCAGCAGAGCGCCTGCAGACGAGGGGGACGGTTGGCAGGCAGGAGCACTGGGAAGGTCTAGTGGGACCTTGCTCTTGCTACAGAACTCAGTT
>NW_027984877.1:0-203 GCF_054177405.1 Leptonychotes weddellii
CTTGTGATGGGCTCAAAACATTAAGAATATTCCTGCAAAGAAGTTGTTAGTTGGAAATGAAGTGCCTGGGTACAATAATCATATGTATGATTAAAATATGTAAAACATATATAAAAACAAGAACACTGCAGTGAAGGACCACCACAGAATGTTAAGGGGAAACTGTCGGTAATATGGGGGCAAAAATGAATAATTTTAAGTTT
>NW_027984878.1:0-203 GCF_054177405.1 Leptonychotes weddellii
GTAAGGACACCTGTCAGATTGGATGAGGGCCCACCCTAAAGGGGCTCTTTCTTTTTTTTTTTTTCCTTTTTTATTCTTATGTTAATCCCCATACATTATATCATTAGTTTTAGATGTAGTGTTCCATGATTCATTGTTTGTGCATAACACCCAGTGCTCCATGCAGAATGTGCCCTCCTCAATACCCACCACCAGGCTACCCC
>NW_027984879.1:0-203 GCF_054177405.1 Leptonychotes weddellii
TTGGGGGGCGCCTGGGTGGCTCAGTCGTTAAGCGTCTGCCTTCGGCTCAGGTCATGATTCCAGGTCCTGGGATCGAGCCCCGCATCGGGCTCCCTGCTCGGCAGGAAGCCTGCTTCTCCCTCTCCCACTCCCACTGCTTGTATTCCCTCTCTTGCTGTGTCTCTCTCTGTCAAATAAATAAATAAAATCTTTAAAAAAAAAAA
>NW_027984880.1:0-203 GCF_054177405.1 Leptonychotes weddellii
TTTCCTGAGATTAAGAGTCTCTTATGGTTTGTCTCCCTCTCTGGTTTTGTCTTGTTTCATTTTTTCCTCTCTTCACCTATAATCCTCTGCCTTGTTTCTCAAATTCCTCATTATCAGTGAGATCATATGATAATTGTCTTTCTCTGATTAGCTTATTTCGCTTAGCATAATACCCTCTAGTTCCATCCACGTTGTTGCAAATG
>NW_027984881.1:0-203 GCF_054177405.1 Leptonychotes weddellii
AAATATATATATATTTTTAAAGATTTTATTTATTTATTTGAGAGAGAGAGAATGAGAGAGAGCACATGAGAGGGGGGAGGGTCAGAGGGAGAAGCAGACTCCCTGCTGAGCAGGGAGCCCGATGCGGGACTCGATCCAGGGACTCCAGGATCATGACCTGAGCCGAAGGCAGTCGCTTAACCAACTGAGCCACCCAGGCGCCC
>NW_027984882.1:0-203 GCF_054177405.1 Leptonychotes weddellii
AAATATATATATATATATATACCTTAAAATGTTGGATAACTATATAAATTATGATAGCACCAATGCTGGAACCATGAAACCTCATTGGCTTAACCCAATAGAAGCTTGTGATTTGCTTATATAAAGTCCCACAGCAGGGGTGGCAAGGTGGGTGGGAGGGGTGTTAGCCACATGCAGTCAGTCACTAACCCAGGTCAACCGTG
>NW_027984883.1:0-203 GCF_054177405.1 Leptonychotes weddellii
TTTATTTTTTTTTTATTCTTATGTTAATCCCCATACATTACATCATTAGTTCTAGATGAAGTGTTCCATGATTCATTGTTTGTGCATAACACCCAGTGCTCCATGCAGAACGTGCCCTCCTCAATACCCACCACCAGGCCAACCCATCCTCCCACCCCCCTCCCCCCCAGAACCCTCAGTTTGTTTTTCAGAGTCCATCATCT
>NW_027984884.1:0-1062 GCF_054177405.1 Leptonychotes weddellii
TAGAAACAAACTCTATGTTCCTGAAAAGGATGCTGGTTAGTAAATTATGATCTCTGGGCTCTTGGATTTAAACAGAACCTGTGCACGTTGATACCCAAATATATGTCTCTGCTGGTAGAGACGATGGCTGGCTTCTCATCTCTACTCAGAGGAAGGTCTAAAAGACACATCAAATTAGTATCTGCAACTTCAACCTCAGACTTCCCTGTGGCTTAGGTGAAACCTACAAGTTGTCCTTCAGTTCCTTTCATTTCCTTGTCTTCCAGGCTTGCTCCATTAACAAGTCCCTTTGCTCTCCCTCCAAAACATACCGTTGATCAATTTACTCTCTGCAGCACCATTGCTCTTCCTGGTGCAAGCCCCCCCCCCTCCCCCGCCCACCTCTCCTGGTCCACAGCACAAGCCTCCCAATTTCTCCCCTGTTTCCTCTATTGTTTGCTCTCATCACTCTCCATGCTGCGTTCTGAATGATTTTAAAAGAACACATCAGCCTGTTCCGCCTCGGCCTAAAGCCCTCCAGTGGTTCCCCATTACACATAGAATAAGGTTCAACTTCTTTACCATTCCCTGCTGGGTCCTATAGGAGCTGGCCAGGCTTTGAGTTCTGGGCCTGTCCCTCATCCTCTCGCCTCTTCTCTCCTGTGTTCTGGCCAGAGTGGCCTCATTCAGTGTCTTAAACGCAAGCTCCTTTCCTTCCCAGGGCCTCTGCCCAAAAGATTCTGTGCCCAAATCTTCCCATGGTTGTTTCCTTCTTGTATTCAGGGATTGAAGCAATGGTCACCTCTTAGAGGTGAGTTAACATAAAGCATCCCTCCTCCTACCCCAGCATCATTCTCTATGCCAACAATGTCTTTTTTTTTTTAATTTTATTTTTTTTATTCTTATGTTAATCCCCATACATTACATCATTAGTTTTAGATGAAGTGTTCCATGATTCATTGTTTGTGCATAACACCCAGTGCTCCATGCAGAATGTGCCCTCCTCAATACCCACCACCAGGCTAACCCATCCTCCCACCCCCTCCCCTCTAGAACCCTGTTTGTTTTTCAGAGTCCATCGTC
>NW_027984885.1:0-203 GCF_054177405.1 Leptonychotes weddellii
AACTTTTTTTTTTTTAAATAGCACATGATGTTACATTAGTTTAAGGTGTAAAACATACTAATTCCATAGGTCTGTGTGTTATGGTATGCTCATCACAAGCAAACATTTGTCATCACACAGCAGTATAACAATACCACTGACTATATACCCCATGCTGTACTGTTTGTCCCCTTGATGTCTTCATTCCATACCTGGATGCCTAT
>NW_027984886.1:0-203 GCF_054177405.1 Leptonychotes weddellii
TTTCTGATGAAAGGAGCCCAGGTGAAAAATCCTTCCCCATTTTGTTAATAAGAAGCCCAGTCAGGGCATGCACAGCTCTGGGAAATCACTGGGACTCACTGAGGACAATGCCCTGAGCCCAGAGTTTGCAGAGGAGGGGTCTGAGGCAGTGGGGATTTGATTTAGGAGGGGCTGAGAGCATGGGGTTCAAGGCTGCCCCCACA
>NW_027984887.1:0-203 GCF_054177405.1 Leptonychotes weddellii
TGAGTGAGCAGGGAGGCAAGCAGAGGCAGCCCCATACACGCCAGGTGAGGATTTGGGTCAGTCCTAAGCCCTGAGGGGCTTTAAGCAGAAGCATTACATGACCAGATCTACATTTTTAAAAGATTACTCTTTTTCCGCTTAGGTGTCTTTGGAAGTGGGGGCAGGAGTGATCCAAGAGACCCAATAGGGGCTGTTCGCCGGGG
>NW_027984888.1:0-203 GCF_054177405.1 Leptonychotes weddellii
AGAAAACAGGTGCATCTTGCTTGGGTTCTGGTCAATAATTTGGACTCTATACATTCCCTCAAACACCCATCAACAGAATGACTAGGAGGAGGAGCCCCCAAAATAGAAAAGACTCAGAGATTATGACTTATGCTGCAGATTTACAAATGGATGCAGATATAACCAAGATGTCGGAGATGGAATTCAGGCTAGCAATTGTGAAG
>NW_027984889.1:0-203 GCF_054177405.1 Leptonychotes weddellii
GATGGACTCTGAAAAACAAACAGGGTTCTAGAGGGGAGGGGGGTGGGAGGATGGGTTAGCCTGGTGGTGGGTATTGAGGAGGGCACATTCTGCATGGAGCACTGGGTGTTATGCACAAACAATGAATCATGGAACACTTCATCTAAAACTAATGATGTAATGTATGGGGATTAACATAAGAATAAAAAAAAAAGAAAAAAAAA
>NW_027984890.1:0-203 GCF_054177405.1 Leptonychotes weddellii
CACAAAGTAAGAGACAAGAAAACACAGAGTGGTCATTATACATGTACAAATTATGATATAGAATTGTGTTCAGTTTCCGAATTCAAATTATGTTCAATTTCCTGTTCCTTATTTGTTCCCACTTCTGGATAGAAACAATAGAGTACATCACAAATATAAGCTAAATTTATTTTGCCAGTGATGCTTGGCAAACAATTGCCTTA
>NW_027984891.1:0-203 GCF_054177405.1 Leptonychotes weddellii
TTTGCAAACGAGGAAACTGAGCATAAAGTAAACAAATGGTGTGCCCCAGATAACATAGAAAAAGTCATAGCGAGTATGTGGTGGAATCTGTTACTAACATAAGCAGTCAAGCTTTAAAATCTAATCACCATTCTATAACATATGTAGGCATTTGTCAGACCAAATAAGTATTTTAATTGCTTTTAAGTGCAATGAGAAGCTAA
>NW_027984892.1:0-203 GCF_054177405.1 Leptonychotes weddellii
AAAAATATATATATTTTTAAAGATTTTATTTATTTATTTGAGAGAGAGAGAATGAGAGAGAGCACATGAGAGGGGGGAGGGTCAGAGGGAGAAGCAGACTCCCTGCTGAGCAGGGAGCCCGATGCGGGACTCGATCCAGGGACTCCAGGATCATGACCTGAGCCGAAGGCAGTCGCTTAACCAACTGAGCCACCCAGGCGCCC
>NW_027984893.1:0-203 GCF_054177405.1 Leptonychotes weddellii
TTGTTACAGACTATTCAATAAAACAGTGTTAAGAGTATTTCAGTAGAGATTTTTACCACTAAAGCAATGTCCACAATAGCCAAACTGTGGAAAGAGCCAAGATGTCCATCGACAGATGAATGGATAAAGAAGAGGTGGTATATATATACAATGGAATATTATGCAGCCATCAAAAGGAATGAGATCTTGCCATTTGCAACGAC
>NW_027984894.1:0-203 GCF_054177405.1 Leptonychotes weddellii
GGTTCAGGGAGGGGGCAGGGCCGCACCCCCTCCCACGGACGCTGCCATCAGAGCTGATGTCGCCCCCAAGGACCAGCGGAGCCCTCCTGACCGGCTTGCCCACGGGGAAGGCTGCCCTTTGGAGAGTTCGCATGATAATCGTGGCGGCCGGAGTGCCGACTGTGGGAAGGCCATGCTAGGTCACGGATTTATGTCGTGGGAGA
>NW_027984895.1:0-1061 GCF_054177405.1 Leptonychotes weddellii
CTGACTTAAGAGTGATGATAACATGTCCAAATCTTACTATTGCATACCAAGTAAGTTAGAAGACTAGTGTTTTATCTCCTTATTCTTGTTATTGAAGCAATTTGTAATTCATATCTCTTCTCCAAAATGTCCTGACTCTGGGGTGGCTGAATTGAAGCATGTTTATATCACTTTCCTATCATTCAGCAAATCCATAAAGGCGCAGATCTGTCTATTCACACCAAAAAATAAAGAGGAGAACTCTAGAATGCATATTGTAGGGTTAATATATTTGATGACAGGAGCAAGATGGCGGAGGAGTAGGAGATCTGGATTTTGTCTCCTCTCAGGAATTCAGCTGGATAGGGACCAAACCATTCTGAACACCTACAAACTCAACAGGAGACCGAAGAAAGAATAGCAACAACTCTCTGAACAGAGAAGCAACCACTTTGTGGAAAGTAGGACATGGGGAGAAGTGAATCCGAGGCGATATTCGGGAGGATAGACGGCGGGGGAGGGGCCTCCGGCCGCGGCTTCTGGCAAGTGATAGAACCACGGAGCACAAAATCGGAACATTTAAAAGTGTGCTCCGCCGAGGGACGTCACTCTGGTGGCTAAGCGGGGGGTGGAACCCTCCGGGACAGTGTGGTCTCAGGACCCTCGGGATCACAGAAAGACCGGGGGTGCCTGAGTGTGGCAGAGCTCCCAGGTAACAGAGCAGGGAAGCCGGCTGCAGAGGCGGAGCCCAGGCGTGGGCTCTCAGCTCGGGGTTGCCATAAACCGTGGTCCGTGGAACAGTCGGGCCACGCCACTGCTCCTCCAGCAGGGACCCAACAAGCGGCAGATCCGGGGAGACTCACCTTCCTCCCTAGAAGGAGCCGTGCGGGAGTGCACCGCAGGGATCTGCTGGGTTTGGAGACTCCACACGGGATCGGGTGCCAGAGATAGAAACGTGCGGTCACAGGCCGGGGGAGCACGGAGTGCGGCCAGAGACCGGGGAGACGGGAGTGACTGACGGCTTTTCTCTGGGGGCTCACTGATAAGCAGGGCCCCTTGGCTCATCCGGGGCGGAGATGCAA
>NW_027984896.1:0-203 GCF_054177405.1 Leptonychotes weddellii
CTAAAATGAAATCCTTTAGAAATACATCTTTGCACACGTATACTGTTATTTCCTTAAAATAAATTTCTAGACGTGTAATTACTGGGTCAAACGATGTATACATTTTAAAGTTTTTAATAAGACATCACCAGAATGCCTTCCACAGAGCATAAACTAATTTCACTTTCAACAATAGGATAGGATAGACTACTCAATTCCCGCCC
>NW_027984897.1:0-203 GCF_054177405.1 Leptonychotes weddellii
TCTGGGAATAATTAGGGCACCTAGTGTGGACTTTAGTGGCCAAGATAAAAGAGCTTTTTATGGTGGCATAAAGGTTGGCTCCCTTCTATCTGGAAGCAGAAACCACTGGATGATAAACCCCACTCCCATGCACAGAGATGTTTACTGTCTTGTTTGTAAATATGAACAGACAATCAAGGACCAACAGAAATGTAAAAAAAAAA
>NW_027984898.1:0-203 GCF_054177405.1 Leptonychotes weddellii
ATTAATTATAAATTTCTTAAAGGTTTTATTTATTTCTTTATCAGAGAGAGAGCACAAGCAGGGGGAGGGAGGTACAGACAGAGGGAGAAGACTCTTAAGGACTGAGCCACCCAGTCATCCCAGAACTTTTTTTAATTAATTATATCATTTGACTCTTAGTTTGTTGTAATTTTAATCAATAAAAATATTTTGTGTTTAATTTT
>NW_027984899.1:0-203 GCF_054177405.1 Leptonychotes weddellii
GGTGAGCCTGGTGGTGGGTATTGAGGAGGGCACATTCTGCATGGAGCACTGGGTGTTATGCACAAACAATGAATCATGGAACACTTCATCTAAAATTAATGATGTAATGTATGGGGATTAACATAAGAATAAAAAATAAATAAATAATAGTTAAGGTGCTTGGTCCCCATAGAAGAGCTGTTGAAATGCATGGGAAGAAAAAT
>NW_027984900.1:0-203 GCF_054177405.1 Leptonychotes weddellii
AAATCTTTTTTTTTTTTAAAGATTTTATTTATTTATTTGAGAGAGAGAGAATGAGAGACAGAGAGCAGGAGAGGGAGGAGGGTCAGAGGGAGAAGCAGACCCCCTGCTGAGCAGGGAGCCCGATGTGGGACTCGATCCCGGGACTCCAGGATCATGACCTGAGCCGAAGGCAGTCGCTTAACCAACTGAGCCACCCAGGCGCC
>NW_027984901.1:0-203 GCF_054177405.1 Leptonychotes weddellii
TATGTTAATTACACTGGAATTCAAATTAAAAATTTTTTTAATAAAAATAAAAAATAAGCATAACTTTTTTTTATTCTTATGTTAATCCCCATACATTACATCATTAGTTTTAGATGTAGTGTTCCATGATTCATTGTTTGTGCATAACACCCAGTGCTCCATGCAGAACGTGCCCTCCTCAATACCCACCACCAGGCTACCCG
>NW_027984902.1:0-203 GCF_054177405.1 Leptonychotes weddellii
GCCCTTGCGAAGTCAGTCAATAGTATGGGACCTTGGTCTCCACAGGAGGACACAGAGGAGTTCCAACCTAATGGCAGAACATTCAACGGGGTTCTCAGTAGCTCGAAAAATCATCAGGTGGGGCTTCTCTCCTCTCTTTTCCCTATCTATCTGTCTATCTATCTATCTATCTATCTATCTATCTATCTATCTATCTATCTATC
>NW_027984903.1:0-203 GCF_054177405.1 Leptonychotes weddellii
CACTAAGTAAGAGACAAGAAAACACAGAGTGGTCATTATACATGTACAAATTATGATATAGAATTGTGTTCAGTTTCCGAATTCAAATTATGTTCAATTTCCTGTTCCTTATTTGTTCCCACTTCTGGATAGAAACAATAGAGTACATCACAAATATAAGCTAAATTTATTTTGCCAGTGATGCTTGGCAAACAATTGCCTTA
>NW_027984904.1:0-203 GCF_054177405.1 Leptonychotes weddellii
TTTAAATTTTTTTTATTCTTATGTTAATCCCCATACATTACATCATTAGTTTTAGATGTAGTGTTCCATGATTCATTGTTTGTGCATAACACCCAGTGCTCCATGCAGAATGTGCCCTCCTCAATACCCACCACCAGGCTAACCCATCCTCCCACCCCCCTCCCCTCTAGAACCCTCAGTTTGTTTTTCAGAGTCCATCGTCT
>NW_027984905.1:0-203 GCF_054177405.1 Leptonychotes weddellii
TGGCCCTTCTTTTCACTACATCTGTGTCTTTGGGGTAAATACTCAGTAGTGCAATTGCTGGGTCATAGGGTAGCTCTATTTTTAACTTTTTGAGGAGCCTCCACACTGTTTTCCAAAGTGGCTGTACCAACTCGCATTCCCAACAGTGTAAGAGGGCTCCACTTTCTCCACAACCTCTCCAACATTCGTTGTTTCTTGCCTTG
>NW_027984906.1:0-1061 GCF_054177405.1 Leptonychotes weddellii
TCTCATGCTCTCTCTATCTCATTCTCGCTCTCAAATAAATAAAATAAAAATCTTAAAAAAAAAAATTCTCTGTGCCTGCCTGTTCATCCCTCCCACCTCCCTAAGCCCTGGAAACCACCGATCTTTATACTATTGACATAGTTTTCTATTTCAAATGGTCCCCGGAATTGAGCTGGATATCTACCAGACCACTCTGAGCACCCACGAAACCAGCCTGAGATGTAAGAAGATCTGGATCTCTACAAACAATATCGCAGGCGATTGGTTTTGAGGTACGAAGTGGGGAGCCGTGATTCCGTGGGCAGATACCGGAGGATAAATGGCAGTGGGAGGGTGCCTGGCCGTGGGGATCCTACACCGCTGGTGAGTCACAGCCTTGCGTGCTGCGGACAGGCACAGACTCACAGACCGGTAGCAGTGGGGAAAGGACTCTAGGGCAGCCCCCGGGGTGGAAACCCGGAGCAGCGGGGTCGCGCCTGTGAACTGCAGCCCCCGGATGGAAACCGGAGTGGCGAGGTCGCGTGCGCGTGAACTGGGAGCAGCTGGCGGTTTAGAAGCACAAAGGGCAGAGACGTGCCCGACCTGGAGGCAGGTCTGGGGGTGCTGCGGAGGGGCGCACAAGCCAGGACGCTGCAGTTTATAGCAGCACGGACAGAAACGGAGATGGTGTGGCCTGGAGAGCTCACTGAAGAACAGACTGAGGTCTCTCTGCTCTGAGGCAGAGGGTTGGAAACGGTCTCTTCTGCTCTGACTCGCGGAAGAGACGCGGAAAGCCGCCAGGGAACGGCGCCAGAGAACAAAAGTCCCAAAGACTGATTCCCACTGAGCCCATCCCCCACCACGGGGGGCAGGGCAACTCCGGCCAAACAGGGTTGCCTGAGTAACAGCGCGGCAGGCCCCTCCTGCAGAAGACAGGCTGGGAAAACAAGAGGCCAGCAACCCTAAGGTCCCAAGAAAACAGGTGCATCTTGCTTGGGTTCTGGTCAATAATTTGGACTCTATACATTCCCTCAAACACCCATCAACAGAATGACTAGGAGGAGGAGCCCCCAAAACAGAAA
>NW_027984907.1:0-203 GCF_054177405.1 Leptonychotes weddellii
TTTATTTTTTTTACCTTCACATTTAGATCAACACTCCATCTGGAAATGATTATATGGTGTCAGGTAGGAGTCAAGGTATATATATATTTTTCCAATGTGGAAATCCAGTTGGCCCAGTACCATTTGTTGAAAGGTATATCTATACATATTTTTCTCTTTACCCAATTTAGGATGCTCCTTTCTATTTCTTTTTTTTTTTTTTT
>NW_027984908.1:0-203 GCF_054177405.1 Leptonychotes weddellii
GGTTAGCCTGGTGATGGGTATTAAAGAGGGCACATTCTGCATGGAGCACTGGGTGTTATGCACAAACAATGAATCATGGAACACTACATCAAAAACTAATGATGTAATGTATGGTGATTAACATAACAATAAAAAATTTAAAAAACAAACAAACAAAAAAAACCAATCTAACATTGACTAATAATTCTGTTGTCTGGCTTATG
>NW_027984909.1:0-203 GCF_054177405.1 Leptonychotes weddellii
TCTATCTTTCCATCTACCATCTCCATTTAATCATTCCACCTCTTTCCACAAAGGATTTGAGGTGGCATTGATTAAATTATAGAATCACAGCTAATATTTGCCTAGTGTTCTCTCATTGGTGTGCATTACTTTATTTAATCCTCGTAATGGTCCTATGAGGGGAGCATCCCATCTCTCCTTTTACTGATGAGCCAACTGGGCCT
>NW_027984910.1:0-203 GCF_054177405.1 Leptonychotes weddellii
GCCTGGTGATGGGTATTGAGGAGGGCACATTCTGCATGGAGCACTGGGTGTTATGCACAAACAATGAATCATGGAACACTACATCTAAAACTAATGATGTAATGTATGGGGATTAACATAAGAATAAAAAAAAATGGTGACCACACCAATAGTACTTCTAAAAGCCTATATGTAGGAAGTAGACTTTTCAATCCCAACAGTAT
>NW_027984911.1:0-203 GCF_054177405.1 Leptonychotes weddellii
TTTTTTTTTTTTTTTTTTAAGATTTTATTTATTTATTTGAGAGAGAGAGCATGAGACAGAGAGAGCACATGAGAGGGGGGAGGGTCAGAGGGAGAAGCAGACCCCCCGCTGAGCAGGGAGCCCGATGCGGGACTCGATCCCGGGGCTCCAGGATCATGACCTGAGCCGAAGGCAGTCGCTCAACCAACTGAGCCACCCAGGCG
>NW_027984912.1:0-203 GCF_054177405.1 Leptonychotes weddellii
ATGTTGGTAAAATCAAGGAAGTTCCTACGATGTTGGTGGATGTGGAAATTGGTGCAACTGGTTTCAAAGGCAATTTGGCGGTACGGATTAAGACCTGTAAAAGGTATGAATACCTTTTCATCTGATATTTATATCATGGAAGCAGTAATTTATGTCAGTAAATATGAGCCCCCAAAATCCCAAACTATTTAATGTAAAAAATA
>NW_027984913.1:0-203 GCF_054177405.1 Leptonychotes weddellii
AAGATTCTCACGGTCCACTTGGTAGAGGTAAAATGAGCAAAGGTGGAAGGCAAACAAAACCATCATCCATTCACTCATCCCGTCATTGGCTGCTGAGTTGCCGCTGGGCTGGGCGTCAGAAGGACAGAGGTAGACGAGCACATTTCCTGCTCTCTAGGAGCTCAGAGGCCACCCCGGGAGGCTGTCCAGTGACAATCACTCGT
>NW_027984914.1:0-203 GCF_054177405.1 Leptonychotes weddellii
TCTGGGAATAATTAGGGCACCTAGTGTGGACTTTAGTGGCCAAGATAAAAGAGCTTTTTATGGTGGCATAAAGGTTGGCTCCCTTCTATCTGGCAGCAGAAACCACTGGATGATAAACCCCACTCCCATGCACAGAGATGTTTACTGTCTTGTTTGTAAATATGAACAGACAATCAAGGACCAACAGAAATGTAAAAAAAAAA
>NW_027984915.1:0-203 GCF_054177405.1 Leptonychotes weddellii
AGAGTTGCCTTGGGGTGCCTGGGTTTCTCAGTCGGTTGAGCGTCCGCCTCTTGGTTTTGGCTCAGGTCATGATCTCAGGGTCTTGGGATGGAGCCCTGCGTCAGGCTCCATGCTCAACGGGGAGTCTATTTGAGGATTCTCTCCCTCTTCCTCTTACCCCCGCCTAAAATAAAATAAATAAATCTTAAAAAAAAAAAAAGAGT
>NW_027984916.1:0-1061 GCF_054177405.1 Leptonychotes weddellii
GGCAACCCTGTTTGTACAGAGTTGCCCTGTTCTCTGTGGTGGGGGGATGGGTTCAGTGAAAACCGGTTTTGGGGGGCTTTTATTCTCTGTTGGCTTTCCCTGGTGACTTCCCACATCTCTTCCAAGAGTCAGAGCAGAAGAGACAATTTCCAACCATCTGCCTCATTCTACCAAACAACAGCAAAATACACATATTTTCAAGGCACAAGAGAGGTTGCAGTCTGTTCTTCAGTTCGCTCTCCAGGCCACACTGTCTCTGTTTCTGTCTGTGCTGCTAAAACCACAGTGTCCTGGGTTGTTCATCCCACAGCAACACTCCCAGCCCTCGTTCTGAGGTCCAGGCATGTCTCTGCCCTTTGTGCTTCTAAAACCACCAGCCAACCCCATTTCACATTTGCAACAACGCACCTCCAGGTTTCATTTCATGGGGCTGCCCTAAAGTCCTTTTCCTGCCACTACTGGTCTGCGAGTCTGTGCCTGGTCCCCAGCACAGGAGTCTTTCGAGCTCCATCAGTGCAGAATCCTGGAGGCTCCCAACCCCTCTGTTTATCTTCTGATATCTGCCCATGGAAACATGTCTCCCCGCTTCATACCTTGAAATCAACCACTGGAGATACTCTGTTTGTAGAGATCCACATATATCTTCTTACATCTCAGGCTGATTTTCTGAGTGTTCAGAGTGGTCTGGTAGATATCCAGCTCAATTCAGGGGACTGGTTGAAAGAGAGTCCCCTACTCTTCTGCCATCTTTGCCCCTCCTCCTTGTGAGTTTTTTATTTTATATTTTTTATTGTTATGTTAATCACCATACATTACATCATTAGTTTTTGATGTAGTGTTCCATAATTCATTGTTTGTGCATAACACCCAGTGCTCCATGCAGAACGTGCCCTCTTTAATACCCATCACCAGGCTAACACATCCTCCCACCTCTCTCCCCTCTAGAACCCTCAGTTTGTTTTTCAGAGTCCATCGACTCTCATGGTTTGTCTACCCCTCTGATTCCCCCCATTCATTCTTCCCCTCCTACAATCTTCTTTTTTTTTTCTTAACATATTTTG
>NW_027984917.1:0-203 GCF_054177405.1 Leptonychotes weddellii
AACTGAAGTCTTAAAGAGATTAAATAACTCACCCACCCAAAGTCAAATAGCTCACAAGTGGTAAAGCTGGGACTGAACCATATTCTTAAGCACTCACTACTCCAGCAGTCCCTAACCTACAGACCCAGTTCTCATAAGTACCATCCCAGGAGGAGTCCAAAAAACTTCACACATGCCCAAGCATTTTCTGAAGCCTGATTAAA
>NW_027984918.1:0-203 GCF_054177405.1 Leptonychotes weddellii
GGCTATTATTAGAAAATGCGTCTTTAGAGTTCTTATGTTATCAAGTTACATTTACATGGCAGACACTAGAAGATATTCTTGTGTTGTAGCAGAGAACTAGGAAAGGCAGGGATTTTAGAATAGAGCAAGAAAATATGAAAACAACCAAATGCTATTATAGAACAGATGTACAATAGGATCAAGCTTTAGAATAGGAATAGCTG
>NW_027984919.1:0-203 GCF_054177405.1 Leptonychotes weddellii
CTCAGCGGAGATCCTATTTCTCCCTCTCTCTCTGCCTGCCACTCTGCCTACTTGTGCTCTCTCTATCTCTCTGTCAAATAAATAAATAAAATCTTCAAAAAAAAAAGACTTCACCAGCCATTGCTGGTTTTCAAGAGGGAAGAAGGGGCCGTGAGCCGAGGCCTGTGGGCAACCTCGAGAAGCTGGAAAGGGCAGAGAACAAT
>NW_027984920.1:0-203 GCF_054177405.1 Leptonychotes weddellii
CTGTTTTTGTGCCAGTACCATGCTGTCTTGATGATGACAGCTTTGTAATAGAGCTGGAAGTCCGGAATTGTGATGCCGCCGGCTTTGCTTTTCTTTTTCAACATTCCTCTGGCTATGCGGGGTCTTTTCTGGTTCCATACAAATTTTAGGATTATTTGTTCCATTTCTTTGAAAAAAGTGGATGGTATTTTGATGGGGATTGC
>NW_027984921.1:0-203 GCF_054177405.1 Leptonychotes weddellii
TGAGTGAGCAGGGAGGCAAGCAGAGGCAGCCCCATACACGCCAGGTGAGGATTTGGGTCAGTCCTAAGCCCTGAGGGGCTTTAAGCAGAAGCATTACGTGACCAGATCTACATTTTTAAAAGATTACTCTTTTTCCGCTTAGGTGTCTTTGGAAGTGGGGGCAGGAGTGATCCAAGAGACCCAATAGGGGCTGTTCGCCGGGG
>NW_027984922.1:0-203 GCF_054177405.1 Leptonychotes weddellii
ATGCGAGGGGGGAGGGTCAGAGGGAGAAGCAGACTCCCCGCCGAGCAGGGAGCCCGATGCGGGACTCGATTCCGGGACTCCAGGATCATGACCTGAGCCGAAGGCAGTCGCTTAACCAACTGAGCCACCCAGGCGCCCTCTTACTGTTTTCTTATTGCAACTGAGGATGCTGCCTTTCTTAACTCAGACTCTGTATCAGAAGA
>NW_027984923.1:0-203 GCF_054177405.1 Leptonychotes weddellii
ATTCTTTTTTTTTTTTTAAAGATTTTATTTATTTATTTGAGAGAGAGAGAATGAGAGACAGAGAGCACGAGAGGGAGGAGGGTCAGAGGGAGAAGCAGACTCCCTGCCGAGCAGGGAGCCCGATGCGGGACTCGATCCCGGGACTCCAGGATCATGACCTGAGCCGAAGGCAGTCGCTTAACCAACTGAGCCACCCAGGCGCC
>NW_027984924.1:0-203 GCF_054177405.1 Leptonychotes weddellii
ATATCGTTTTACACGTATATTTTAACCCACCACCAGATTTTGCCATACAGACTTCTTCAGGTTGCTCTGCTCACTTAGCAAGGCTTTTAGCACTGCTTCCCAAGTCCCTACATCTGGGACGTTCTCCTTGGGTCATTGAGTTCCCATCGGAATTCCTTCTTCTGTGTTCCTTGTTTTTCATGTTTTGGGCAGTGGTGAAACAC
>NW_027984925.1:0-203 GCF_054177405.1 Leptonychotes weddellii
GACTGAAAGTTCCAGCCCTCTAATCACATGGCTGATTCTCCTGGCAACCAGCTCCTAACCTTAGGTGTGTTCTAAAAGTCGCCTCATCAACACAACAGAAGACAAATCTATTGCTGTCATCACCATGAAACTACAAGAATGGGACTAACACTAAATATATATTTCTTATTATAAATCACAATAGTCATTAAAAATCATACTAA
>NW_027984926.1:0-203 GCF_054177405.1 Leptonychotes weddellii
CTCGGCGGGGGGTCTGCTTCTCCCTCTGCCCTCTTCCCTCTCGTGCTCTCTGTCTCTCATTCTCTCTCAAATAAATAAATAAAATCTTTAAAAAAAAAAAGAAAGATACAAACTTAAGCTCTACTGAGATATTTTTCTCCTGTCAGATTGGCATAGATCCGTGATTTTCAATTCTGGGTGCACATTGTAGTTACCTAGACGTA
>NW_027984927.1:0-1061 GCF_054177405.1 Leptonychotes weddellii
TGTGAAAATGTCAATGCTACCTAGAACAATCTACCCATTTAATGCAATCCCTATCAAAATACCATCCACTTTTTTCAAAGAAATGGAACAAATCATCCTAAAATTTGTATGGAACCAGAAAAGACCCCGCATAGCCAGAGGAATGTTGAAAAAGAAAAGCAAAGCTGGAGGCATCACAATTCTGGACTTCAAGCTCCATTACAAAGCTGTAATCATCAAGACAGTATGGTACTGGCACAAAAACAGACACATAGATCAATGGAACAGAATAGAGAGCCCAGAAATGGACCCTTAACTCTATGGTCAACTAATCTTCGACAAAGCAGAAAAGAATAACCAATGGAAAAAAAACAGTCTGTTCAACAAATGGTGATGGGAAAATTGGACAGCCACATGCAGAAGAATGAAACTGGACCATTTCCTTACACCACACACAAAAATAGACTCAAAATTGATGAAAGACCTAAATGTGAGGCAGGAATCCATCAAAATCTTAGAGGAGAACACAGGCAGCAACCTCTTCGATCTCAACTGCAGCAACTTCTTCCTAAAAACATTGCCAGATGCAAGGGAAGCAAGGGCAAAATGAACTATTGGCACTTCACCAAGATAAAAAGCTTTTGCACAACAAAAGAAACAGTCAAGAAAAGCAAAAAACAACCGAGAGAATGGGAGAAGATACTTGCAAATGACATATCAGATTAAGGGCTAGTATACAAAATCTATAAAGAATGTATCAAACTCAACACCCAAAGAGCAAATAAACCAATCAAGAAAGGAGCAGAAGACATGAACAGACATTTCTCCAAAGAAGACATCCAAATGGCCAACAGACACATGAAAAAGTGTTCAATATCACTCAGCATCAGGGAAATCCAAATCAAAACCTCAATGAGATACCACCTCACACCAGTCAGAATGGCTAAAATTAACAAGTCAGGAAACGACAGATGTTGGTGGGGATGCGGAGAAAGGGGAACCCTCCTACACTGTTGGTGGGAATGCAAGCTGGTGCAGCCACTCTGGAAAACTGTATGGAGGTTCCTCAAAAAGTTGAAAAT
>NW_027984928.1:0-203 GCF_054177405.1 Leptonychotes weddellii
CTCAGCGGGGGGTCTGCTTCTCCCTCTGCCCTCTTCCCTCTCGTGCTCTCTGTCTCTCATTCTCTCTCAAATAAATAAATAAAATCTTTAAAAAAAAAAGGAAAGATACAAACTTAAGCTCTACTGAGATATTTTTCTCCTGTCAGATTGGCATAGATCCGTGATTTTCAATTCTGGGTGCACATTGTAGTTACCTAGACGTA
>NW_027984929.1:0-203 GCF_054177405.1 Leptonychotes weddellii
TGACTGAGCAGGGAGGCAAGCAGAGGCAGCCCCATACACGCCAGGTGAGGATTTGGGTCAGTCCTAAGCCCTGAGGGGCTTTAAGCAGAAGCATTACGTGACCAGATCTACATTTTTAAAAGATTACTCTTTTTCCGCTTAGGTGTCTTTGGAAGTGGGGGCAGGAGTGATCCAAGAGACCCAATAGGGGCTGTTCGCCGGGG
>NW_027984930.1:0-203 GCF_054177405.1 Leptonychotes weddellii
CCTAGTGCACCACCTGCATTTGAAGAGTCAGAGAATTCTAGACAGAGGGACCACCCTTGGGAAAGCCCTGGGGCAGTGCTGACCCTGGCCTCAAGAACAGCAAAGACATCTGTGGGCCTCAATCCCAGTGAGGGAGGAGGAGACAAGCAGGGGATCAGGTCACAGAAATAGATCAGGAATGTCCAGCCATGGTCTTCAGGCAA
>NW_027984931.1:0-203 GCF_054177405.1 Leptonychotes weddellii
AACCTTACAGAGCAATGCCTGAATGGGGATAATCTTTTTTTTTTTTTTAAGACAACTCTTTTTTTTTAATTGTTATGTTAATCACCATACATTACAACATTAGTTTTTGATGTAGTGTTCCATGATTCATTGTTTGTGCATAACACCCAGTGCTCCATGCAGAACGTGCCCTCTTTAATACCCATCACCAGGCTAACCCGGCG
>NW_027984932.1:0-203 GCF_054177405.1 Leptonychotes weddellii
TTCTCCTCTGACCTTCTCCCCTCTCATGCTGTTTCTCTCTCGCTCGCTCTCTAATACATAAATAAATAAAATCTTTAAAAAAAATAAAATAAAATAAAATAATTTGATGCTGGTAATATCCATAATAGAAAATATAACTGCAGCACAGTCAGTTCATTATATGAGAAACATGTAGTGAAATATGAAAAATTTTGCAATATGAA
>NW_027984933.1:0-203 GCF_054177405.1 Leptonychotes weddellii
AGAGACGATGGACTCTGAAAAACAAACTGAGGGTTCTAGAGGGGAGAGGGGTGGGAGGATGGGTTGGCCTGGTGGTGGGTATTGAGGAGGGCACGTTCTGCATGGAGCACTGGGTGTTGTGCACGAACAATGAATCATGGAACACTTCATCTAGAACTAATGATGTAATGTATGGGGATTAACATAAGAATAAAAAAAAAAAA
>NW_027984934.1:0-203 GCF_054177405.1 Leptonychotes weddellii
AAAAAAATTGGGGACTAGAATTAGTCTGTTGAAAAGTCATCATGAGCATGCCTTACTTTTTAAAAAATTTTTATTGTTATGTTAATCACCATACATTACGTCATTAGTTTTAGATGTAGTGTTCCATGATTCATTGTTTGTGCATAACACCCAGTGCTCCATGCAGAACGTGCCCTCTTTAATACCCATCACCAGGCTAACCC
>NW_027984935.1:0-203 GCF_054177405.1 Leptonychotes weddellii
TGTGGGAGGTATCTTGTTTCAAAAAGTGGAAATGTACTTATGAAGAAGGTGTCATTTAACAACTTGCCATTCAAGAAGACAGCTGAAGCTTGTAATAATAAAAATAAAGCCCAAACACATCTTCTCCCCAAGTTCAGGACTATGATAGAAGAATCTTGGTCTGGGAAAATTTTCAAGGGTTTTTTTGTAGGATAAGTGCCGGC
>NW_027984936.1:0-203 GCF_054177405.1 Leptonychotes weddellii
CCATTTCTCAGGGTGGGGTTTGCAGGGAGCAGCCTGAGGGATGAGGTCACCTCTCGCCCCAGACAAAGAGCAGGCTTGCTCTAAGAGAGGTGCCTCCCTAAACTCCGTGTTCCCTGGCCATGACCTACACCATTCTCACCACCCTGTCCCCAGCTTTTCTTGTGAGCACATGGGGAGACCAGTGAAGAACTTGCAAATGGGTA
>NW_027984937.1:0-203 GCF_054177405.1 Leptonychotes weddellii
GCAGGGAGCCCGATGTGGGACTTGATCCCAGGACCCTGGGATCATGACCTGAGCCGAAGGCAGACGCTTAACTGACTAAGCCACTCAAGCATCCCAGATACATTCTTTGTAATAAACATTCTCAGGGTGGAGAGAGGGCATAGTGCATTTCATCTTCATCATTCAGTATGAAAAAAAGGAAAAGAAATGGATCACTCTGCGTT
>NW_027984938.1:0-1061 GCF_054177405.1 Leptonychotes weddellii
TGTCAAGAAGGGTGCCTGTCACATAGTATGCCAAAAAATTGTTGAACAAACAGAAACGTGAATGATGGATAAATAAATAAATGATTTATTGGGAAAAAAGCAGATAATTCCTTTGACCCCATTCTCATCCCAACGTGCTGTGATTGTGATATTTTCTCTCAGCTGCATACATGGGAATATCCTACAGATAAATGTTAATCATCCTTCTTTTTTTCCATTTACTTTCTCTTCCTTTTGCATCTTGTCTTGCCATCATTTACTTATTTTACTTGTCCATTTACTTATTTTGCAGAAAGCATGGATGCTTTTGGAACAACCATGTGAATACATCTTGGTAAAATATACAATGAACAATACTTAACTGTGTTTTTTCCAAAGGCCACATAGACCATCAGCTTGGCACCTCAGCTCTTTAAAAAACATAAAATTTGGGGAAGGTCAGCTGTTAGCCATTTAATCACTTTTTTTTTTTTTACAGTTTTGGAATGTTGCTCTTAAAAAGTCCTCTGAGGTTATCTAATGCAGATTGCTCATTTAGCAGGTCGAGCAAACTGCAGTCCAGAAAGGTCAGAGATTGCCAACAACTGCATGTCTGACAATTCCAGAACACTGGCCTTCTGACTTGGAGACCAGGGCTGCATTTGCCCTGTGCCAGCAAATGAGGAAATGATATTATTGTTGTTTTACTGCCTAAGGAGATAAGGTTAAGGAACAGCTAGCTGATGCTAGCTAGAGACCTAGAAAAACAGCGATTGAAAATCATAACCAAACAAAGGGCTGAACCCTGATGGATCCTGATAAATATTCAAACCCTTGTGGGCCATGACTACTCAACAAATATCCATTTATATAGCATCCATGATTTTCAAATGTGCTGTGAAGAACTCTGTCTTTATTTCTAGCACTTGGATAACAAAGGATAATAAGAAATTTCACTTGTGTAATTTGCAATAGATTTGCTTTCATCAGCAGGTGAGGGAAAAAAAGGCCAGATTTCTCATGAAATACCAATCAACATTTAGAAACTCAGTGCTGTTATAAGTGAAAAAAAACCACTGTGC
>NW_027984939.1:0-203 GCF_054177405.1 Leptonychotes weddellii
TGGGGATGTGGGCCTGGGACTGGGACCAGCGCTCATAGCTTAAGTCCTCACAGGCCACCCAGTAGAAACCGGGGTGCAGGGTGCCAAAGAGGGGGGACAGGATCTCCGTGCCCACGTGGACACAGAACTTCATGTCCACATCCCCGCACACCATGTCATCCACCTCAGAGGAAGCGCTCCTCATAGAAGCAGCTCATGATCGC
>NW_027984940.1:0-203 GCF_054177405.1 Leptonychotes weddellii
ATGAAGCACTCTTTGTTATATGAAAACAATGGATCATGGATCACCACATCAAAAACTAGTGATGTATTTTATGATGACAAACATAACATAATAAAATTTTAAAAAATTAAAAAAATATCTTTATTTATTTGACAGAGAAAGGGAGAGAATAAGCACTGGGAGTGGCAGCCAGAGGGAGAGGGAAAAGCAGGCTCCCCAATGAA
>NW_027984941.1:0-203 GCF_054177405.1 Leptonychotes weddellii
AAGCCTGAGTTTTTCTTTGGGAAGGGATGCTCTTCTCAGGGCCTTCTATATCTCACCAACCAGAACAGTTGCCTGGCCATGCAATTCATTCCTTCGTTCAACAAATACTTACTAAACTAAATACTGTTACATGTCCTGGGGATATGACAATGTACAAAACAGAACTCCTGGCCCCCTTGGAACTTACATCCTACTGAATGGAA
>NW_027984942.1:0-203 GCF_054177405.1 Leptonychotes weddellii
TTTTTTTTTTTTTAAGATTTTATTTATTTATTTGAGACAGAGAGAATGAGAGAGACAGAGAGCACATGAGAGGGGGGAGGGTCAGAGGGAGAAGCAGGCTCCCTGCCGAGCAGGGAGCCCGATGCGGGACTCGATCCTGGGACTCCAGGATCATGACCTGAGCCGAAGGCAGTCGCTTAACCAACTGAGCCACCCAGGCGCCC
>NW_027984943.1:0-203 GCF_054177405.1 Leptonychotes weddellii
AACCTCTATGACTTCCGATTTCTTCCTCTGTAAAATGGTAATAATAGTAACTACCTGGAATTAATGCATTCTAAAGTGCTCATCAGCTTTGTGTCTGATTTACAGCATATGATCCATAATCATCATAATTCCTGAAGTATGCCACGTCTTGCAGTTTGTAACTTTGAAAGTCCTTTTGTTGAGTCACTAGATTGTACATCTGA
>NW_027984944.1:0-203 GCF_054177405.1 Leptonychotes weddellii
GGTGTGAGTACACATTTTGGCAGAAGTCAACATTTCTAACGTAAACATGAACTAAAATGTGCTCAGGACACCCTAGACAGCAAGCGCAGTATTTCTGGGTCATTCCTGCTCTCTTAGAATCGCTCTCCTTACCACTGTAGGTGTAAATGAGTTTGGATTCTGCAAAGCGGACTCTGAGATTGTGGAGCACCGCGGGCTCATGG
>NW_027984945.1:0-203 GCF_054177405.1 Leptonychotes weddellii
GCCGGGTGGTGGGTATTGAGGAGGGCACGTTCTTCATGGAGCACTGGGTGTTATGCACAAACAATGAATCGTGGAACACTTCATCTAGAACTAATGATGTAATGTATGGGGATTAACATAAGAATAAAAAAAAAAGTGAGTGGTCAAAATTAAAGTGTTCTAAAGTCTTTGTATCATTTAGAAGAAAGGTTTAGACATTAACT
>NW_027984946.1:0-203 GCF_054177405.1 Leptonychotes weddellii
GGGTGCCTGGGTGGCTCAGTCGTTAAGCGTCTGCCTTCGGCTCAGGTCATGATCCCAGGGTCCTGGGATCGAGTCCCACATCGGGCTCCCTGCTCGGCAGGAAGCCTGCTTCTCCCTCTCCCACTCCCCCTGCTTGTGTTCCTGCTCTCGCTATTTCTCTCTCTGTCAAATAAATAAATAAAATCTTTAAAAAAAAAAAAATT
>NW_027984947.1:0-203 GCF_054177405.1 Leptonychotes weddellii
TTCAATAACTTGTCCCTTCTGATCAACTATTTATATTTTGTGATAAACCACCTCCCCTGTCACTACCTTAATTTAAATCCTCATCCTCACCCATCTGGAAAACAGCCTAACAGATCTTCCCTTTTCTTGCCCCTCCTATAGTTTAATTTCCACGCAATACCCAGACTGATCTTTTAATTCACGAATCAGATTACATTACCATT
>NW_027984948.1:0-203 GCF_054177405.1 Leptonychotes weddellii
CCTGGGTGGCTCAGTTGGTTAAGCGACTGCCTTCGGCTCAGGTCATGATCCTGGAGTCCCGGGATCGAGTCCCGCATCGGGCTCCCTGCTCGGCGGGGAGTCTGCTTCTCCCTCTGACCCTCCTCCCTCTCATGCTCTCTGTCTCTCATTCTCTCTCTCTCAAATAAATAAATAAAATCTTTAAAAAAAAAAAAAAGAAAGAA
>NW_027984949.1:0-1061 GCF_054177405.1 Leptonychotes weddellii
AAGGAAAAAGGAACACAGTCTGAGATTATCTGAATTTGAAGGTTCTCGATTGAATGTCCTAGCCTAAGTCACTACTTCTAAGTTCTAATTCTGTGTTTGGTTGATGGAGGCATAGACTCCATACTGGTTCTCACCAAATGGAGTTAAGGAGGCAGAAATTCTTGGGACATTGGAAGGAATGCATAGAATTTGGGGGGGTAGAAATGTGGAAATGGATTTATGTGAGACACAGTCACTTATTCTGAGAGGACTTAGAAGATGTTTCTTTCCCCCACTGTCTCAAGAAGTATATATTTACCAAGAAGTCTAATGGGACATGTCTTGTTGCCCTGGAATTATGGGTAAGGCCAAAGGTTAAAATGGAAAATGCTAAGTATAACATTCTAAATCCCGAGTCATCAGCCCACCTCTATGCAGGACATACTGAGGGGTACCATCACCACCAACACCCTACCTGCTCCCATAGTGTGTGGTGACCCCTGAGAGAGATCTGCTAGCCTTTTGCAGAGGGGGGCAGTGCAATGTTCATGATAAGAAGCTATTCTCTCCCTCATACCCTTATGGGCAAAGTAAGGAGAGGGGGTGCTCAAGAGAATCACTTGTAAAGAAAGAAGTAGAGAAGACTGCCATTTATATCCTGGTTGGATGTCTGTTCAGCTGACCTGAACAAGGGGAAGGAGGCCTGGGCAAAGGGGGGGCAGGCGTGAGGTATGTGTACTGAGGGAGAGGGCAGAGGGTAGCTAGCCTATACTCTTCCATTTCGCATGGTAAAGACCCATGAGTTTCTGAATAGTTGGTTGGGCATAGCTGAAGGGACCTGGTCGTGAGTTGTCAGTGACTCCACCCAAGGACTGCAGGCCCCCCAAGGTCATCCCAGCAGCTGGAGGCCCAGTGTTGAGTACATTTGGCAAGAGCTGATGGGTGGTGGGGAAATAAGGTAAACCAGAGTCAATCTCCTGGTCAGGGAAATGTACATTGCAGGTCCCCACAGGGTCCCATCTCCCCCAGCCCCACACACAGCTCACATACGGCACAGAGCCCAGCATTCAATGCCTGCCCTA
>NW_027984950.1:0-203 GCF_054177405.1 Leptonychotes weddellii
AGGCGGGCACATTCTGCATGGAGCACTGGGTGTTATGCACAAACAATGAATCATGGAACACTTCATCTAAAACTAATGATGTAATGTATGGGGATTAACTTAAGAATAAAAAAAAAAAATTCTATAAAAAAATAGCCAAGATATTCTAGGTAAAATTTCATTTAAATCTGATAGTGACTTCAGCGAAAGTAACTAAAGCAACT
>NW_027984951.1:0-203 GCF_054177405.1 Leptonychotes weddellii
ACTGTTAAATATGTTGACTATGGGTTTTCCTAGTTGTTGAGTGTTTCCATCATTAAAGTACTGGATTCTTCTCTCAAATGGTTTGTTTTTTCTGTATTAAAATGACCATTTTTTTGTTCTTTATTATTATGGTATTACATAAATTGTTTTTTTATGTTAAACCAACCTAGCAATTCTGGTATAAGTTTTACTTGGCTCTTGTG
>NW_027984952.1:0-203 GCF_054177405.1 Leptonychotes weddellii
GAGCTCCAGCCCCACAGTACCTGGTGCTGCCACAGCGCAACAGCAGCATGGAATGTTCGAGTGTTGGCAGGGTCGATGCATATGGTGGTGGCGGCTTATGTCACAGGAGTATCACCTCCTCTCCAGCTCCTGGGGCAGGGACATGTGAGATACCTGGTCGGTATTACAGGGCTCCCACCCATTTCTTTTTTTTTTTTTTTAAA
>NW_027984953.1:0-203 GCF_054177405.1 Leptonychotes weddellii
TCCTTCTACTATGACTTGTGTTCAAAATATAACATGATTTTTGGGATAGATGCCTTTGAGAAATTTCAAAGAGGAGCTCACCAGCATCCCACAGAGCTCTCAGATTAAGCTCTTGTGACTTGGGGAAATCTGATAGTGAATTAGAGCCCTTGATGTCAATGTTTAGAGTCTATCTAACCCTGTGTAGTAACTGAGACACTGGG
>NW_027984954.1:0-203 GCF_054177405.1 Leptonychotes weddellii
GGTCTGAGTACACATTTTGGCAGAAGTCAACATTTCTAACGTAAACATGAACTAAAATGTGCTCAGGACACCCTAGACAGCAAGCGCAGTATTTCTGGGTCATTCCTGCTCTCTTAGAATCGCTCTCCTTACCACTGTAGGTGTAAATGAGTTTGGATTCTGCAAAGCGGACTCTGAGATTGTGGAGCACCGCGGGCTCATGG
>NW_027984955.1:0-203 GCF_054177405.1 Leptonychotes weddellii
TTATTTTTTTTTTTTAAAGATTTTATTTATTTATTTGCGAGAGAAAGAATGAGAGACAGAGAGCATGAGAGGGAGGAGGGTCAGAGGGAGAAGCAGACTCCCTGCCGAGCAGGGAGCCCGATGCGGGACTCGATCCCGGGACTCCAGGATCATGACCTGAGCCGAAGGCAGTCGCTTAACCAACTGAGCCACCCAGGCGCCCC
>NW_027984956.1:0-203 GCF_054177405.1 Leptonychotes weddellii
ATTTACCCCAAAGATACAAAAGTAGGGATCCGAAGGGGTACGTGCACCCCGATGTTTATAGCAGCAATGTCCACAATAGCCAAACTGTGGAAAGAGCCAAGATGTCCATCGACAGATGAATGGATAAAGAAGATGTGGTATATATATACAATGGAATATTATGCAGCCATCAAAAGGAATGAGATCTTGCCATTTGCAACGAC
>NW_027984957.1:0-203 GCF_054177405.1 Leptonychotes weddellii
TAGGGCGCCTGGGTGGCTCAGTTGGTTAAGCGACTGCCTTCGGCTCAGGTCATGATCCTGGAGTCCCGGGATCGAGTCCCGCATCGGGCTCCCTGCTCAGCGGGGAGTCTGCTTCTCCCTCTCCCGCTCCCCCCTCTTGTGCTCTTTCTCTCTCTCACTCTCTCTCTCAAATAAATAAATAAAATCTTTAAAAAAAAAAAAAA
>NW_027984958.1:0-203 GCF_054177405.1 Leptonychotes weddellii
TTAAGAATTCCTCATATCAGTGAGATCATATGATACATGTCTTTCTCTGTTTGACTTATTTCACTCAACATAATACCCTCCAGTTCCATCCACGTCGTTGCAAATGGCAAGATCTCATTCCTTTTGATGGCTGCATAATATTCCATTGTATATATATACCACATCTTCTTTATCCATTCATCTGTCGATGGACATCTTGGCTC
>NW_027984959.1:0-203 GCF_054177405.1 Leptonychotes weddellii
TTTTTTTTTTTTTTTTAAAGATTTTATTTATTTATTTGACAGAGAGAGACACAGCGAGAGAGGGAACACAAGCAGGGGGAGTGGGAGAGGGAGAAGCAGGCTCCCCGCGGAGCAGGGAGCCCGATGCGGGGCTCGATCCCAGGACCCTGTGATCATGACCTGAGCCGAAGGCAGACGCTTAACGACTGAGCCACCCAGGCGCC
>NW_027984960.1:0-1061 GCF_054177405.1 Leptonychotes weddellii
GTGGTGGAGGTGATGGTGGTGGTGATGATGGTGGTGGTGATGGTGGTGGTGATGATGGTGGAGGTGATGGTGGTGAAGATGATGGTGGTGGTGGTAGAGGTGGTGGTTATGGTGTTGGTAGTGTTGGTGATGATGGTGGTGGTGATAGTGTTAGTGATGGTACTGATGGCGGTGGTGGTGGTGATGCTGGTGGCAGGAGAGAGGGTGATTGTGGTGGTGGAGATGGTGGTGGTGGAGATGATGTTAGTGGTGGTGGTAATAGTTGTGATGACAGTGATGAGGTTGGTAGTAGTGATAGCAGTAGCAGCAGAAGCAATAGTCAGTATTTCAAAGATATGGAAGCTGATGTATTGAGAGAAGATTTGGCTAATGTCAATTAATTTTAAGTTCAGCAGAATATTGTGACCCCAATGTAATTTTTCCTGCTCTGGGAACCAGGACCTCCAGAAAGAGGGAACCTAAAATTATAGAGTCAAGAATAACAAATTTTCCTAATCTCATTGAGCTTGTGAATGACTCTTTTTTATTTTGTTCATGGCATTAGAGGGTGGAGGTAATTTCATGAGTTTGCACTTGGTCTTTCCTACTGTAACAGCTCTTGGCCAAACAACAAATGTGAGGATTTTGCCAACTAATAAGCATGTCCACACTGATTATATTTTAAGAACCAGGTGAATTACTACTGGGAGGGTTTGTGGTTCTAGTGGACTCACTGTGGTAGACGCATTGTCTACAAAATATCCTAGTTCTTTCCCCCTGATGACTTTTCTTGTGGGAAAATTCTCCTTCCCCATCCTCTTCGTGTCATGGTGGCTATGAGATGTGCATTAGCCAAAGAAATGTGAACAGAAGTGATATGTGTCCCTTTTGGGAATATCTCTCCTTCCATTGCCATAAGAGCAGCTGTGATGGACACCTTCTTGTCAGCTTTGTCCTATATGGAGGACTACATGAAGCAGAGATGAGGCTATACTATAATGTGTATATAGCATGACTGAGAAATAAACCTTGGTTTATTTTGAAGTTGTGTGGGCAGCACAGTTTAGCCTGATAGATACATC
>NW_027984961.1:0-203 GCF_054177405.1 Leptonychotes weddellii
GTTTGGCTATTGTGGACATTGCTGCTATAAACATCGGGGTGCACGTACCCTTTCGGATCCCTACTTTTGTATCTTTGGGGTAAATACCCAGTAGTGCAATTGCTGGATCATATGGTAGCTCTATTTTCAACTTTTTGAGGAACCTCCATACTGTTTTCCAGAGTGGCTGCACCAGCTTGCATTCCCACCAACAGTGTAGGAGG
>NW_027984962.1:0-203 GCF_054177405.1 Leptonychotes weddellii
CGCCTGGGTGGCTCAGTTGGTTAAGCGACTGCCTTCGGCTCAGGTCATGATCCTGGAGTCCCGGGATCGAGTCCCACATCGGGCTCCCTGCTCGGCAGGGGGTCTGCTTCTCCCTCTGCCCTCTTCCCTCTCATGCTCTCTGTCTCTCATTCTCTCTCTCTCAAATAAATAAATAAAATCTTTAAAAAAAAAAAAAAAAAAAG
>NW_027984963.1:0-203 GCF_054177405.1 Leptonychotes weddellii
TTTATTCTTATGTTAATCCCCATACATTACATCATTAGTTTTAGATGAAGTGTTCCATGATTCATTGTTTGTGCATAACACCCAGTGCTCCATGCAGAATGTGCCCTCCTCAATACCCACCACCAGGCTAACCCATCCTCCCACCCCCTCCCCTCTAGAACCCTGTTTGTTTTTCAGAGTCCATCGTCTCTCATGGTTCGTCT
>NW_027984964.1:0-203 GCF_054177405.1 Leptonychotes weddellii
GAAGAGCAACAACTCTCTCATCAGAAAAGCGACCACTTTCTGGAAGGTAGGACGTGCGGAGAAGTGAATCCGAGGCGATATTCGGGAGGATAGACGGCGGGGGAGGGGCCTCCGTCGGCCGCTTCTGGCAAGTGATAGAACCACGGAGCACAAAATCGGAACTTTTAAAAGTCTGCTCCGCTGAGGGACGTCACTCCGGTGGC
>NW_027984965.1:0-203 GCF_054177405.1 Leptonychotes weddellii
ACAATTGCTAGCCTGAATTCCATCTCCGACATCTTGGTTATATCTGCATCCATTTGTAAATCTGCAGCATAAGTCATAATCTCTGAGTCTTTTCTATTTTGGGGGCTCCTCCTCCTAGTCATTCTGTTGATGGGTGTTTGAGGGAATGTATAGAGTCCAAATTATTGACCAGAACCCAAGCAAGATGCACCTGTTTTCTTGGG
>NW_027984966.1:0-203 GCF_054177405.1 Leptonychotes weddellii
TTTTTTTTTTTTTTTTTAAAGATTTTATTTATTTTTTTGACAGAGAGAGACATAGCGAGAGCAGGAACACAAGCAGGGGGAGTGGGAGAGGGAGAAGCAGGCTTCCCGCAGAGCAGGGAGCCCGATGTGGGACTCGATCCCAGGACCCTGGGATCATGACCTGAGCCGAAGGCAGACGCTTAACGACTGAGCCACCCAGGCGC
>NW_027984967.1:0-203 GCF_054177405.1 Leptonychotes weddellii
TGGAGTGGGGGGTGGGGTGGGAGGGATGGGGTGACTGGGTGATAGACACTGGGGAGGGTATGTGCTCTGGTAAGCGCTGTGAATTGTGCAAGACTGTTGAATCTCAGATCTGTACCTCTGAAACAAATAATGCAATATATGTTAAGAAAAAAAAAAGAAGAAGAAGAAGGTAGCGGGAGGGGAAGAATGAAGCGGGGGAAATC
>NW_027984968.1:0-203 GCF_054177405.1 Leptonychotes weddellii
GGTACGTGCACCCCGATGTTTATAGCAGCAATGTCCACAATAGCCAAACTGTGGAAAGAGCCAAGATGTCCATCGACAGATGACTGGATAAAGAAGATGTGGTATATATATACAATGGAATATTATGCAGCCATCAAAAGGAATGAGATCTTGCCATTTGCAACGACGTGGATGGAACTGGAGGGTATTATGTTGAGTGAAAT
>NW_027984969.1:0-203 GCF_054177405.1 Leptonychotes weddellii
TTGAGGGCGCCTGGGTGGCTCAGTTGGTTAAGCGACTGCCTTCGGCTCAGGTCATGATCCTGGAGTCCCGGGATCGAGTCCCACATCAGGCTCCCTGCTCAGCAGGGAGTCTGCTTCTCCCTCTGACCCTCCTCCCTCTCATGCTCTCTGTCTCTCATTCTCTCTCTCGCAAATAAATAAAAATCTTAAAAAAAAAAAATTTA
>NW_027984970.1:0-203 GCF_054177405.1 Leptonychotes weddellii
TCAAACCATTCTGAACACCTACAAACTCAACAGGAGATCGAAGAAAGGAATAGCAACAACTCTCTGAACAGAAAAGCGACCACTTTCTGGAAGGTAGGACGTGCGGAGAAGTGAATCCGAGGCGATATTCGGGAGGATAGACGGCGGGGGAGGGGCCTCCGTCGGCCGCTTCTGGCAAGTGATAGAACCACGGAGCACAAAAT
>NW_027984971.1:0-12237 GCF_054177405.1 Leptonychotes weddellii
AAGAATTTTATATGTAAAGCTTAAACTTTTGATCTCAAGATCCTAATCTCCTGGCGTATCGGTTCAGATGGAACATGAATGTGCTTCTAATGTCATCGTTGAAAGGCACAGAGTCCCAGCTGACAGAGTTCCTAATGTGGCCAAGTCTCTTTATTGTTCTTTTCTGAGAAGTTAGAAAAGAAAGATATCAATCCTTACAGCTGAAGTAGATTTAAAAAAAAAAAAAAGATTAAAGAGTTTACAAGAAGCAAGGCGGGAGCACAAAGACAGACAGATGAAGGTAGGAGGAAAAGGTTATGATCCAATCAGACATCCTTTCTTCCTTAAGAATAAATGTGTTATTTCCTAGTAATGACAAAAAAAGGGGTGGGAGGGGAACTTGACAGGTGCTGCCACACACACACAAAAAGCTTTTAAAAGCCATCAATAGATGCATTTTTAACTTGTTAATAGATGAAGACAAATCATTTAGCAAACTCCATATTGCATGTGGATATACCACATAAATATGCTATAGAGTAAATGTATGTACTTCAAAGGCTGTTTGAGTTAACTCCTGAATATGAGAAAGCAAGACTGTACCTGTCATGTTCCCTTTGATGAGTTTCAGGGTAGGCCACCCCAAAATGTGCCACTCTGGCATATCGATTATTTTGAAATTAAAATTACTTAAGAAACAGCTGATGTAAGAAGGACAAGTTGATCCTTCTCTGTGCCCATGAAAGCAGGAAGTAAATTGCCCCTGTGAAGGGTGCCCTCCCTGCCCTTGGGAGGATAGAAGGCATCCTTATGGCCATGGATGGGGATTTCAGGGCCAAGAAGGCTGTATAAAGAAATCTTGCTACTTCATTAGTTTGCTACCCAAGCCCAAACTTCTTTGCCTTGTCAACTCTTCATGAATTTATTGTGTCTTTGTCTAAAAGGTATAAAAGTACTTCTCTGGATCTCCTATCTTTGGGGCCCCTGCATGTACAAAATTAAATTAAATTTGTTTTTCTCCTGTTAATCTCTCTTTTATTACAGGAGTCTCAGCTGAGAACCTAAAAGGGTAAAGGGAAATTTAGTTTTCCTCCCCTATACCTAGCACACTTCTTGCACGTCACGGTACTCACAAAAGCCATTTTTCAATGGGTCGGTAATTTACTATGTGTCATTTTACACAGACTGGAAATAAGCTTTGTCAGCCTCAACACTAAAATAGGAAATTATAAGCTCTAAACCTGACTTTGGAGGCAAGTTGGCACTATATGAGGTTTTTTATTTTTTTTTATTTTATTTTTTAAAGATTTTATTTATTTATTTGACAGAGATAGACACAGAGAGAGAGGGAACACAACCGGGGGAGTGGGAGAGGGAGAAGCAGGCTTCCCGCCGAGCAGAGAGCCCGACGTGGGGCTCGATCCCAGAACCCTGGGATCATGACCTGAGCCGAAGGCAGACGCTTAACGACTGAGCCACCCAGGCGCGCCTATGAGGGATTTTTAAATGAGGATGCCATGCATTATCTTTAATTTCACTGTCATAAATAACATCACCTCAATAAGATAGCAATTCAGCATGAACAGAGTTTTGCTCAAAGGTTACCATGTGATATGGGCCAGGGTAAAAATAATCCAATAATACGCGATGAAATTTAAAACTGAGTTCACTATAGTCTGAAAAGCATTAAGTAACAGGGACCAAGGTAAACAATACTGCTAAAAAACCATCCTATGAAACTATAACCTCTTGAGAAGGAAATGGCCTTACTTACATGGGAAAATAATTTCCCTTGCTGAAGAATGACTCTCAGAAGCCTTATGCTGTCTGGAGAATTTCCCCTTAAATACATACCCTTATGAATAGAAGTTAGGTCTTCATCCCCAAATTAATAAAACAAAACAGAATAAAATGATATGAAATAATACTTTTGCTGGAAATATTAAGCCCTTGTGACCTTCTTTTCTCTGCACAGAAAACTAAAATATGTGTAGGTGAAGGATGCTGCTTCATTATTAGTCATTAGGAGTTTTCTCCGTGTCCTTCTTTAGCATGCTAATATATTCACACACACAAATATGCATTTTCACCTGTTCCAACTAAATTTAAAGAAGAATTTTAAGGAAAAAAACAACCTGTATGGAAAAAGAATGCTCTTATTAGAGCATATGGGTTTTAGCTCTGTATATTAAGAAGTGAATAACTGGATGTCTTATAGGGGAGCCTGGTCTTGGTATACTATCTCCGGATCTATTTATCATCAGCAGATGCTCACTCTGGGTGCAACCAGAGTGATTACTCCCAGAAGGCTCATAATTGCAGTAATTAGGGTCACATGACCTCCAGCTTGCATTGCTTTAAAAAAGCAGAAGGCCAAACATTAGCATTTGAATGAGCCCCAGAGGTCCACCAGTTGAGAAAGTTTAAGTTAAATGCACCAGAAAGCTTTGAATGTCCAATCTCAAACACACTGAAAGGAGTAGTTTAAGTTATTTTTATATTGTCCTTTCTGCCCTCTGCAGAGGCCTGAGCCTTCCCTTACAAAGGCCAAATCTCAGCAGTACAGCCCCCCTAATTTACCTGGAAACAGGTTACAATGACTCAGAAGAAGGAATGATTTTACCGAAATCCTTCCACTTTAAAGCCTGTTTTTTTCCCTTTGTTTTAGAATATACTAGCAGTATATTTGGAGGACCAAAACCATCCATTCACTACTTTTTTAAAGAAATAATGATTTAATTCATTGTAAGGGCAAATACAAATGAAAAATAAGGGGCTTAATTCTGCCTGTTCAAAATAAGGGTAGAGACTTCATCCCTCTCCTTTATCTTTTAGAATTTCTTTCACTCCCCTTTTCAAATGTATATAAATCTTTACAAGGGCTAATTGAGCCTCAGGCATCTCTCACACACAGAAATGTTTCTTCAAGGGCCTGGGAGCCATCTTTTTAAAATGCAAACATGGAGGGAGGTAGCTTCTTTATCTCCAGTTCCTGTAGGAAATGAAGAGTCTAACTTCAGTGGACTTCTTGCTCCAAACTGTAAAACTAGTTGCTATCATAAAAGTTATGAGAAGTTTGTCTCTCCTCTGGGGAAAGCCAATTAGCTAACACAGATGGTCACTCCAATTACCAGGTAAATTTAGTGCTCTTACTGAAGGATTAGTTATCGTTTCTCTTGAAAGCATGTATGTAATGGGTTTTATCTGCTTGATTATAAAAAAGGGTGAAGTTTCTTTTGGTCTTTGCAATCTCTTAGTGGATTGCCTGTGATGTGCATCACATTCTAGTTTAATGCTTACTCAATAATAGAAGTTTTGTTTTTTCTCTCCCCACTACCTTTGTGGAAAGGATTTCTGTGTTGGGAGAAGTTTACTTTTAATTATATTTCCCCAACAATTTCTATTCCGATTAACCCTTCTCCCTGTAGTGGAGCCCTTTTAGATAATTTAACAAATAATTTAAATGGTGAAGTTCCAAATTTCTCCATGTGAAATTTAACAAAGAGATACAGTACTTAATTTTACTACTTCATTTTACCTTTAATTATAAACAAGCTTGGTAACATTAAAGTCAAAATAAATCCAGATAGCATGAATATCAGTGGGAACATTAGTTCCCTTGTGTTGAGATATTAGTATTTATTTATTTTTTTCACAAAATCTAACACACAAATGCAACTTTCTTAATGGAAGCTTTTGGAACAGACATTCACGTTAATATTTCCATACGTAACTATTCTTTGTGGACAAGAAGAGCATGAAAGATCTAATGATGGATTGAATTTCTGTTCAGAGTTAAAAAAAATAGACACACATAAAAGTAGATAAAGGCTATGCCCAACCCAGGTCACAAATCTAAACTTAAGTCAGCCTGCGCTTTTGGGAAATAACTGTCAAGGAATCCTAACATCTACCAGTCACAATCCTCCAGCCCAGCTTTAGCTAGCTTACCTTACCCTAGATGATAGAACCTGCTTATAAAGAAATCCCCAACCTCCTAGCCTATCACGCCATTTCTCCATTGCCTCTTCTAATGCTCTATAAAATTCAATGTTAACCAAAGTCCCTCAGGAACACTTCTACTGCTTGCGAGGCAGTGTATTCCCCCAATTCACGGATTGTTTCCCCTTGAACAGATGACATCAAACTTGTTACTAAATTGTATTATTTCTGTCATTTGACATAGTTTAACAAATATTGGTGAAGAAAGAAAAAAAAAGGAAGGCTGGGACAGAAGAAGAGAGGGAAGAGGTAAAATACAGGTCCAGAGTAAACCTGTCTTACACCTTTGTTTCAGGTTTCCCAACTTCTCAATCTTTGGTATCTTCTCTGTGCCTTGGCTTCCATAGAACTCTTTGAAGAAATGCCCTTCTTTTTCTACATCTCACTCTCTATTTTACCTATTTAAAATCTATTCACCTTTAAACCCAACTGAAATTCCTTTTTTTAATGAGATCTCTGTAATCACAGTGAATTGTATCTTCTCTAGATCTCTCTAGAAAGCTATAGCTATACTTAGTATCTGATTGTATCATCATGTATTAATTACTGATTTATATACTTTAGCTTTACCTTAGCTTAATTTGACTGCAAGCTATCAGAGAACAAAGGAACCATTTTTAATACTTCTAAAGCATCCACAGAACCTAGCACTCAACTGAACTGCAAGTATATTCTCAATATTTGACTTATTAATAACTATTCTGTTCCACTGGAACTGTACCTTCTCATGTAGCCTTACTTCATATATGCAAAGATTTTAATATGAGAGTACAAATAACAACTCATGATTTACAAATATGTCTAGGGCTATTTTACTCCCCAACAACCCTTTCCTTTTTAAAAATTTCCATTTGGCTATCAGGCATTTATCTGTCACTAAGATTTTTTTTTTTTTTTTCATAAACTATTCTCTTCCTTGGGCACATTTCTTGCTTCTCCCATCCCCCATCATCATCCCACCCTATGAAGTGGTATACTTCCACCTGGGGCACCTTAGTTGATGACTCCTGCATCCAAGAAAATGGGACATTGTTTGATTAACTGAGTTGGACACCATATATGGCAGAATCAAAATGATGAAATAAAAAAAAGTATCAAGAATAAAATCTGTGTGGTCTTTGTGAGATAAATAATGAAGTGGTCAAAATATCACTGAGCAAACCATGACATAGAAGTGAAGAAGATACTGTGTTTAATCCAAAGAGAAACTAGATACAGGAAAATCATAAAATTCACAAATATTTATTCTCTGCAATGTAAAAAAAAACAAAAAACAAACAAACAAACTCCCCCCCCCCCGAACCCCAGCAATTCCAGGTATGGTGGAGGAGGCAGAATTAAAATAAAAATAAAATAAATAAAAACTATTTAGGTAACTTCTCTGGGGGATTTATGTTTATAGTTGATGCATAGTTATTTAAGTACTATAAGATACTTTAAGGTAATTTATGTAATTAGTAACAAGTAACATGTGTTTCTTATATTGTATGATACTTGTATGAATAGGTGATCACAGTATACTTAAATACCTATATATAATAGCCTAGCCTGAACATAAAAGTGTAATTTCTTTTTGGTCATTGATTTCACCTAGCCTACATAGCTGCTTGTACATGCCTCATACTACTAATAGTGAAAAATTTATATACTAATTTCCAATTAGTTAAAACAGGTGGAAAATCCCAAAGGGAATCTAAGTGCAAAGGTCCTCTCCCCGTGATATGATTGCCAAATCGTCTGTATTAGATCTCTGAGTCCCTAAAAGATAATGGAGTCAAGCGAAATTTAAGTGTTTGCATCTATAAAGTTGCCTATTAAATTAAACACTCTACTCACTGACCCATTTTTCCCATATTGCCAAACTTACCAAAAATCTTTAAACAATGAAAAAAAACTTGAAAATAAAAATAAAAATCACTATTAGAAGAGGGAATTCTTATTAATTTTACTTTCCCTAATGGTTTCATAAATGAGGTCCTTGGTTCCTTCATGGACAAATCTGTTTTTTGTTTTGTTTTGCTTTTTAAAGATCCATTCATCCATTTAAGAGGGAGAGGGAGAGAGTGGGGGCAGGGGCAGAGGGAGAAAATCCTCAAGCAGACTCCCCACTGAGCCCAGAGCCTGACCCTGGGCTCCATCTCAGGACCCATGGGATCATGAGCTGAGTCAAAACCAACTGAGCCACCCAGGCGTCTCAGACAAATCTGTGTTTGAAAACAAATCCCTGTTGTTTAATTTGTCCTCCTCTATGGGGCTGATATCCTTCATAGCTGGCCTAAGACCCCTTAAAATGCCAGCACAGGTGTTTTTTAAAAAAGTGAACTAGTGCATTTTTCACCTTAGTCTTGTACCTAGAGAACTACTTCTGGCAAGGCACTGATTACATGGCAATAGATTTAAGGATGAGACTGAAAAGGTACTTACACTCTGTAAGTAAACATCTTCAGGCAACAGATATCAAGTTCACTCTTATCATTCTGAAGATTAATATCTTATAAATGAAGCCATCACTAAATGGTGTATACTTACATATTATAAGCAAGTAATTACATTTGGGTAAATGTATATTTTTGTACTTATTTTTATCCCCAAAAGGATTTCTCTATATTTTTAAGAGCTATTACATTTTACACAGAAATAATTTTTATAAAAATTGTGTCTAGTTTGTGACTAAGTTTCTCTACGCATAAAATGAAGATGATAGTATCTAAAGTTTTAAATATCTATTTATATTCTAAAAACTGGCTAAATATGCTTGCTCTACTTTTGAACTATAAACTTTATGTGACAGACATACAACTCTTACTATAAGACAGAAGGGGGGGAGGAGAAAGAGAGAGACATGGGTGGATATAGAAATATAGACACAGAAGCATGTGTATAGTAAGTGTTTTGTTTTTATTCAGCTCTTTACTAATTAGATTAAAATCATGGAAAGAAAAGTAAACAAAGCAAAGACTCTGAAACAATGTACGTTGATGGTCACAAGACATTGAATAATAATGAAATGAAACCAAGTCTACTTGGTTTTTTAGCTAACATTTTTATATTGCCAAATAACTGTAGGGAACTAGTTCAGAAAAGGCAGATAATTTAACCTTCTTTAACAGGAATGGCCCATCAAGTGTGCCCAAAAGCAAAGCCCTTGTATTGTTCATTAGCAAAACTATCCAACACTAGTATACATATCTACGTAGTTAGTTACCTAACTTATATGTATTATATGTTACATTCCTTTTTCTCCTATGCAACTGATGATTGTCTATTCTTTGAGTAACTAATGAAACTAAATAACTAGGGATTTAGAAGCTGAGGAAGAAGCAAGCATATCTCCTTTCAATAATACAAAGTTATTACTTTGCAGTAAATAGGCTATAAAAGAAATAAAGGATTTCTAAATGAATGGACTCCTTATATAAGAAGAAAATGTACTTCTTATGCTTTTAAATCCTCCAAACTTCCCTAATAAGATATAGGCCCAAATTAAAGTCATGGTATTCTTCAATGATATAAATAATCCGCAAAAACATCAGCTGTGCTATTCTTGGGAACAGCATTCTTTCTTCCCCATGAATTCAGGAAAAGAATAAAAATTAGCTGATCAGTGAATTAAATCCACAGGATTGATTTCAGAAGCAAGGGGTTTATATGAAAACATAGCCAACGGACTATCTTTTGTAGCCATCTGATACTATAAACCTTTAGTTAAGAAAAAAAAGGCGCAGCTAGAATTTTTTTTTTTCAACATGGAAAAAACAGACTCATTAGCAGTTACTTAATATAGTTCCAGCAAATTCTGTTTTTCTGTTTGCCCTCTGTGGCATCAACAAGCCTATTTCCTCAGTAGTATGTCAAGACTGTCAAAATAAAGGAGCAATTCTGGAAACATATTTTCCTGAGGTATTTCACTAGATCATAAAGGAGATTGAGAAATGATAGCAAGTTTGCCTCTGATTAGGTTCTGGGCAGGCTACCCTAAAATATGTCACTTTGGCATATTGATTATTTTAAATACAAGGTACTTAAGGAACAACCAGTGCAAGAAAGACACTCTAACCCTCCTTTGTCCTCCTGAAAGCAGGAAATAAATCTCCTTTATGAAAGGTACTCTCCCTGTACCAGGAGGTAAAGAGCCATCCTTATCACTGGAGAGAGGGAATTTAGAGTCCAGAGGCTGTATAAACAAACCTTGTCACTTCCTCACTAATTTACTACCCCCAAGCCCAAACTTCTTTATCTTGTCAATTTTTCACAAATTTATTGTTTCTTTGTCTAAAAGGTATAAAAGCTGCCTGCTTTGGTCACTTCTTCAAGTCTCATATTTTTATAAGCTCCCATACAAAATTGAATTTGTTTTTCTCCTGTTAGTCTGTCTTATGTCAATTTAATTATTAAGCTAGCCAAAAAATATAGAAGGAAAGAAGGTAAAAGTTTTCCTCCCCTACACCTGTCACCCCCACTTTAACCTGCCCCCACCTCTCCCATTCCAAATCATGTCACAAGCTTGTTTTTTGATTTCGATGTTTGTAACAGGAAAGGATTACTTTTTATAAAAAGGAAGAAATAAGTATTTATGATGCTTCAGATTTTGGAAAGCTGCATAGGAGAGAGCAAATTCTCCCTAGAACGAACTGGTCTTTCCAGTTTGAAATGTGATTCTAGCAGCTTTGTATCTCTCCTTAAAGTGGTAAGCAAATAATTAGGCATTTTACAAATCTTTCTGGCATCTCAAAGTCACTTTATCACATGTCAATCCAATAATTAGAATTCTGGGTAAGTCTTCATCCATAAGTACATTTATACTAAATGGAGGAATAAAGCAGAATGACAAAACAATTACCTTTCTCATACCTTCACTTTTTTAAATTCCTCAAATTAAACCTAATGATTGTTACTGTTTCAAATGTCTTTTGGTGATTTGTTCAAAGTCCTTGCTTTTTTGCCCAAATTTTTCTATCACCAGGGAAGAAAATACAGTGATTAATAATTATTAGAACATATATGTACATACATATCCATATATATTTAGCTGTATATTTAGTTTATGGGTATGTAATAAAATGGTTCATTGTGGCTTCTAATCTTTATAATTCATAAAGTAAGCATTTCCTGGGTGTCCACTCCTGCAAGGCCTGACTAGGGCATGAGATAAAATGGCAAAGACCCCAGTTGCTATGAGTTAGCAGGAGAGATAAGAAATGTCCAGAACTAATCATAACATAAAGAAGCCTGAGCAAATGCTACAAGGAATATGTGAAACAATGTGAAGCAAGGGAGAGGGGAAATATGGTTTCTCCCTGAGGTGGTACTGAAGGTTGACAATGTCGCCAACCAAGACTGGTTGGTCTTGACTCTGCAAAGCTCAAAGTACAAAGCTTACTCAGAAGACATAAAAGTATCCTCTCTCCCACTCCTATTATATTAGAGTATTCACATTTTCTACACTATTTTTCTTAAGTGAAAGTCCACTCAATTGTGTAATATGCTGCTTAGTTTGTTAATAGTATCTTGAATAAAAGATATAGTATCACTCAGCAGAGCATAGAGAAATTACTTTCTGGTCAGTTTAAAATATATATAAATGTCAGTGTGTGTGTATATATATAGATATATATACATACACTTTATATATATATAAAACTTCTGGCGTCCTTCATTTATATATTTTGTTTTATGACAATAATTTAAAGATCTTCATTAGTTTTATTCCCTGTCTTAAGAGAAGCACCAGAATTTATTACTCATGTAAAACCCAGGGGGGATAAAGGCTTTTGATAGAGGTTTTAAAAGTGATATGGAATCCTCTCTATTTAAGACTCTATTTAAGACTTATGCATTACCTCATTTAATCTTTAAGTGAAGTATAGATTATTTTTGTTCCCATTTTATAGATAAGATACTGAAATCAAAGAACTTAATGGCAAGCAGCTCAGCAGTATGGAAACATACAGAAAACATCAGAATTTGAGGCAGAGGTCATAGACTAGAATTTGGAGGGAGGTCCAGGTCCAGGTTGAAACTGGAGATAGTCTGAACGTCCAAAAATAGGTAGAACAGTGAAAAAAATTACAGCATATCTGTAGGATAAAACAACATATAGTCATTAAAATCACATTTTCAAGTAACCAGAAGGTACAGAATACAAAGTTTAACTTCAATTTTGTGAAAACAAAGTAAGACAAAAAGTGGAGGGAAATATACCAAAATACTGGTAGTGGTAGTAATAATGAAGAGAAAAAAATAAATTGGAAAAATCAATACATATTTTTTTAAAGGTAAAAAGTGTGGTGCAAGATGTTTTTAAACATCAGTATCAAATGTGACTTTCTGGTTTCTGAATTTCACTTTGATTCCCTTTTGTAATAACTTTAGGGAATTTATTTTTTTTCCTAATCTAAATTCAGTAATACTGTATTTCATAGAACCTAAGATACAATCCATTGTAAGACATACTTCATTTGACAAAGAAAGAAAAAAAATATCTGCCAAATTAACTATGGCATTTTTTTTTTTTTATTTTACATAGTTTAATGTGAAAAAACATCTTAGAATTTGATAAAATACTGCAAGGACATTTCTTTTTAAAAAAAAATTTTTTTTTAATTTTATTGAGGTATAATTGACATACAGCTTTGCATTGCTTTCAGGTATATACCATGATTCAATATTTGCAGAGACAAAATATTTTATTTATTTTCTTTTTACATGCTTCTTTTTATTTTTTTCTTCCTTCTGAAAAGTGGACAAAATGAGATGAGATTTCAAGTTGCCATGCTGACCATACCAACTGTAAAACAAAATCCATAAAGGAAGAGGGACAAAATGCAAGCATTTCGAAGTTAACCCTGTGTATTAAATATTTCTGATTCAAAGATTTGTACTTTGCCAAAAATCTCATTCTACTTGTCATTTCTGCTTGGCAGAAGGACAGAGGCTAGCAGGGAAAGAGGATCAGCAAAAAGTTCAAAGTCTTACAAGAAATTCCATGTTTAAATATGTGCAAGTTTACACAGAATGTACTGAGTAGTGGATATGAAATGAAGCCAGGCAACATGAAAAAGTAAAATAACAGTCATGCATGCCTGTGTGTGCGTGTGTGCGTGTGTGTGTGTTTGTACTGGGGGTGGAAAAACAAGGTCAGAATTTGAAGCCAGAAAAGGTACATATTTACTGTGTCCCTGCTATGTGCTAGACACTGCAATTTGAAGGGTAAATATGGGCTTTGAAGGCTAAATTCCTGCTTAATGTAAGCATAAATGAAAAGCCAGTTTTTCTCTACGTTAATTATTAATCAAAGCCCTATACGAAAGATTTAGTAGCACCTGGCATTTTGTTCTTACATAAGCAACAAAAGCCCTCGTTTCATTCATGGATTAGCTTCTTCTTTTGTTTTAAAACCTGAATACATATTCTAGAGAAGAACATAGAAGGAATAAACGAAATTTCAAGCCCACTGATGTGAGCGCCCTCTAATGCTCTGTTAATACTCTAAACTCAGTTAAGCTGGTTTTAAGTCTCCCATGAAACCAACTAACAAGAAAATAGAACAAAAGGAATGACATCTTAGGATTTTTGCCAATTAATTGAAATTTGCAACTGAGAAGCAATGTTTCGGCTCCACCATCCTTAGGAAATGTGGCTACCAAACTGTGGGCTTCAAGTGTTTGCCTTCAAATTCAGGAAGCTGACCATTCTTCCTTTTTTTTTTTTTAAGATTTATTTGTTTATTATTTTAGAGAGGTTTGGGACGGGTAGAGGGACAGGGAAAGAGAGAATCTCAAGTAAACTCCCCATGGAGCATGGAACCTGACTTAGGGCTTGATCTCAAGACCACAGAGATCATGACCTGAGCTGAAACCAGGAGTTAGACACCTAACCGACTGCACTACCCAGGAGCCCAGGAAGCTGACCATTCTTTAAAATGTTAGCCAGTCTTACAAAGAAGTCATTCTTTTGATATGTGTATTTATTAAATGAATACATTAGAATTGGATCTTTTCATTTGAACAAAATTCACCTAGTAAGACAGGTAAAACAAGTGAAACAATAGTTGATAATTTTTTTTTTTAAAGATTTTTTATTTATTTATTTGACAGAGAGAGACACAGCGAGAGAGGGAACACAAGCAGGGGGAGTGGGAGAGGGAGAAGCAGGCTTCCCACAGAGCAGGGAGCCCGATGCGGGGCTCGATCCCAGGACCCTGGGATCATGACCTGAGCCGAAGGCAGACGCTTAACGACTGAGCCACCCAGGCGC
>NW_027984972.1:0-1061 GCF_054177405.1 Leptonychotes weddellii
AGATGGACTCTGAAAAACAAACTGAGGGTTCTAGAGGGGAGGGGGGTGGGAGGATGGGTTGGCCTGGTGGTGGGTATTGAGGAGGGCACGTTCTGCATGGAGCACTGGGTGTTGTGCACGAACAATGAATCATGGAACACTTCATCTAGAACTAATGATGTAATGTATGGGGATTAACATAAGAATAAAAAAAAAAATAGCCCCCTTCAGATAGCAGCAAAAGCACAAAGAAATACCCTATTTATTCTCGCTTCAACTTGGGTTTAAAATAAAAATCCACTATAAAAACTCTATATAGACACCAACATAAAAGTCTGTGTTTGTAAGTCAAAGCAATAGTAATTCTCTAGGATTCCTTTGAAAATAATAACATTAATAACAGTACCACGGCTACAAAACAAGTATAGTTAACATTTCCATGTGCCAGACAATCCTTGAATCAACATTCATGTATTCACTTCTTTAATCTTCAAATAACCTTCTGCGGCCAATACTATTGCCATACCTCTTTTATAGAACAGAAAAATGAGGCTTAGAGAGCCACATAGCTTTTCTGGAATGTCAAGTTTAAAATCCCCATAATTTTTTATATGTGTAAGTTCTGCCAGGTAAAATTCTGATTTTTTTTCTATAAAACAATTCAATAATATCATTCTGTGCAATACCGAGTTCAAATAAAGTAATACATATGAAAAAAAATTGTAGTATGATGTACAAAAGTGTAAATCAACCCTTACAAAGGAAAGAAGAGAGAGAGAGAAAATCCTTGATTTTCTTCTAGGCTAACGTTGCTGTCAGTCTGCGAAGATTGTGGTGATTTTTTTGATATTTATAGTTGGCAGGCAGATGCTGGTACTCTGAAGCCTACATTAAACTCTCTTTCTTTATGTTGAAATCCATCTACCCAAGTAGCACAGGCAGCGACCCTAATGAATCCTTGTAAGAGTAAGAGAAGGACCATGATCTCAAAACAGCAGGTGTTGATTATCCTCTACTCTTCAGGACTGGTCCCAGTGGTGCCCCTTAGCTGTCCTAGCCCATGATCTGACCCTCTCTTGCAG
>NW_027984973.1:0-203 GCF_054177405.1 Leptonychotes weddellii
TTTATTTATTTATTTTTTTATTCTTATGTTAATCCCCATACATTACATCATTAGTTTTAGATGAAGTGTTCCATGATTCATTGTTTGTGCATAACACCCAGTGCTCCATGCAGAATGTGCCCTCCTCAATACCCACCACCAGGCTAACCCATCCTCCCACCCCCCTCCCCTCTAGAACCCTCAGTTTGTTTTTCAGAGTCCAT
>NW_027984974.1:0-203 GCF_054177405.1 Leptonychotes weddellii
CCCCGCCGTCTATCCTCCCGAATATCGCCTCGGATTCACTTCTCCGCACGTCCTACCTTCCAGAAAGTGGTCGCTTTTCTGATGAGAGAGTTGTTGCTCTTCTTTTCTTCAATCTCCTGTTGAGTTTGTAGGTGTTCAGAATGGTTTGATCCCTATCCAGCTGAATTCCTGAGAGGAGACGAAATCCAGGTCTCCTACTCCTC
>NW_027984975.1:0-203 GCF_054177405.1 Leptonychotes weddellii
TTTCTTTTTTTTTTTTTTTTTAAAGATTTTATTTATTTATTTGAGAGAGAGAGAATGAGAGACAGAGAGCATGAGAAGGAGGAAGGTCAGAGGGAGAAGCAGACTCCCTGCTGAGCAGGGAGCCCGATGTGGGACTCGATCCCGGGACTCCAGGATCATGACCTGAGCCGAAGGCAGTCGCTTAACCAACTGAGCCACCCAGG
>NW_027984976.1:0-203 GCF_054177405.1 Leptonychotes weddellii
CAACAGATGAATGGATAAAGAAGATGTGGTCCATATATACAATGGAATATTACTCAGCCATCAGAAAGGATGAATACCCAACTTTTACATCAACATGGATGGGACTGGAGGAGATTATGCTAAGTGAAATAAGTCAAGCAGAGAAAGTCAATTATCATATGGTTTCACTTATTTGTGGAACATAAGGAATAGCATGGAGGACA
>NW_027984977.1:0-203 GCF_054177405.1 Leptonychotes weddellii
TGACTTATTTCACTTAGCATAATCTCCTCCAGTCCCATCCATGTTGATGTAAAAGTTGGGTATTCATCCTTTCTGATGGCTGAGTAATATTCCATTGTATATATGGACCACATCTTCTTTATCCATTCATCTGTTGAAGGGCATCTCGGCTCTTTCCACAGTTTGGCTATTGCGGACATTGCTGCTATGAACATTGGGGTGCA
>NW_027984978.1:0-203 GCF_054177405.1 Leptonychotes weddellii
AGGACCACATTTGGTGTGGAGGACAGTTTGCAGAGCACTGCTCTATGCTTTCTTTTTTTTTTTTAATTTTTTTATTGTTATGTTAATCACCATACATTACATCATTACTTTTAGATATAGTGTTCCATGATTCATTGTTTGTGCATAACACCCAGTGCTCCATGCAGAACGTGCCCTCTTTAATACCCATCACCAGGCTCACC
>NW_027984979.1:0-203 GCF_054177405.1 Leptonychotes weddellii
GAACCATGAGAGACGATGGACTCTGAAAAACAAACAGGGTTCTAGAGGGGAGGGGGGTGGGAGGATGGGTTAGCCTGGTGGTGGGTATTGAGGAGGGCACATTCTGCATGGAGCACTGGGTGTTATGCACAAACAATGAATCATGGAACACTACATCTAAAACTAATGATGTAATGTATGGGGATTAACATAAGAATAAAAAA
>NW_027984980.1:0-203 GCF_054177405.1 Leptonychotes weddellii
TTTCTTTTTTTTTTTTAAGATTTTATTTATTTATTTGAGACAGAGAGAATGAGAGACAGAGAGCATGAGAGGGAAGAGGGTCAGAGGGAGAAGCAGACTCCCTGCCGAGCAGGGAGCCCGATGCGGGACTCGATCCCGGGACTCCAGGATCATGACCTGAGCCGAAGGCAGTCGCTTAACCAACTGAGCCACCCAGGCGCCCG
>NW_027984981.1:0-203 GCF_054177405.1 Leptonychotes weddellii
TTTTTTTTTTTTTTTAAAGATTTTATTTATTTATTTGAGACAGAGAGAATGAGAGACAGAGAGCAGGAGAGGGGGGAGGGTCAGAGGGAGAAGCAGACTCCCTGCCGAGCAGGGAGCCCGATGCGGGACTCGATCCCGGGACTCCAGGATCATGACCTGAGCCGAAGGCAGTCGCTTAACCAACTGAGCCACTCAGGCGCCCC
>NW_027984982.1:0-203 GCF_054177405.1 Leptonychotes weddellii
TTTTTTTTTTTTTAAGATTTTATTTATTTATTTGAGACAGAGAGAATGAGAGAGAGAGAGCACATGAGAGGGGGGAGGGTCAGAGGGAGAAGCAGGCTCCCCGCCGAGCAGGGAGCCCGATGCGGGACTCGATCCAGGGACTCCAGGATCATGACCTGAGCCGAAGGCAGTCGCTTAACCAACTGAGCCACCCAGGCGCCCTG
>NW_027984983.1:0-1061 GCF_054177405.1 Leptonychotes weddellii
ACTATTGATATTTCTCTCAGAGCATTGTTTCCTTATTTATCAACATTTGTGATTTATTATTATTATTATTATTTTTTAGAGAGGGAGGGAGAGGAGGGGGTAGAGAGAGAGAGAGAATCTTAAGCAGGCACCACACCCTGCACAGAGCCTGATGTTGGGCTCTATCTCAAGATCAAGATCCTGAGATCATGACCTGAGCCGAAATCAAGAATCAGAGGCTTAACCAACTGAGCCACCCAGGCGCCCCTACTTTTTTAAAGTTTTTTTTTTTTTATTCATTCGAGACACAGAGATACAGAGAGAGAGAGCATGAGCAGGGGGAGAAGCACAGAGAGGGGGAGAAGCAGACTCCCTGCTAAGCAGGGATCCCAATGCAGGGCTCGATCCCAGGACCCTGGGATCATGACCCGAGCCGAAGGCAGACGCTTAACCATCTGAGCCACCCAGATGCCCCCCCCCATTTTTTTAATTAAAAAAAATTTCTCTATGCTCCATCTGCTAAGAAATAATTAGTAATAAGACAAGAATGTTCACCTGTTTATTTCTGCCTTTCTAGTGCCTAACATAGTACTGATAATATAGCAAGTATTGAGTGGATATTTAATAAATAACTTTTTAAGTAATAAATGCAAATTGATATTTTTTATCCAAACATTTTGCACAAATGCAGAGTACTGCAATTTTGAGAACAATTCCTATGAAAACATGTGTGCAAACCAGTTGGTCATGAATTCAGGGTAAGTTACTATGGCTATTGGGCGCCTGGGTGGCTCAGTTGGTTAAGCGACTGCCTTCGGCTCAGGTCATGATCCTGGAGTCCCGGGATCGAGTCCCGCATCGGGCTCCCTGCTCAGCGGGGGGTCTGCTTCTCCCTCTGACCCTCTTCCCTCTCGTGCTCTCTGTCTCTCATTCTCTCTCTCAAATAAATAAATAAAATCTTAAAAAAAAAAAAAAAAAAAGTTACTATGGCTATTAAGGGAGAGGGACTATGGAAAAAAACAAATGAACAAGAGAATGCATTAAAAGAAACACAGTGAAAAAGTCCTCAACATCGCTTGGCA
>NW_027984984.1:0-203 GCF_054177405.1 Leptonychotes weddellii
AAAGAAGAAGAAGAAGGTAGCGGGAGGGGAGGAATGAAGCGGGGGAAATCGGAGGGGTGGACGAACCATGAGAGAAGATGGACTCTGAAAAACAAACTGAGGGTTCTAGAGGGGAGGGGGGTGGGAGGATGGGTTGGCCTGGTGGTGGGTGTTGAGGAGGGCACGTTCTGCATGGAGCACTGGGTGTTGTGCACGAACAATGA
>NW_027984985.1:0-203 GCF_054177405.1 Leptonychotes weddellii
GAATAGCAACAACTCTCTGAACAGAAAAGCGACCACTTTCTGGAAGGTAGGACGTGCGGAGAAGTGAATCCGAGGCGATATTCGGGAGGATAGACGGCGGGGGAGGGGCCTCCGTCGGCCGCTTCTGGCAAGTGATAGAACCACGGAGCACAAAATCGGAACTTTTAAAAGTCTGCTCCGCTGAGGGACGTCACTCCGGTGGC
>NW_027984986.1:0-203 GCF_054177405.1 Leptonychotes weddellii
TTTTTTTTAAAGATTTTATTTATTTATTTGAGACAGAGAGAATGAGAGAGAGAGAGCACATGAGAGGGGGGAGGGTCAGAGGCAGAAGCAGGCTCCCTGCCGAGCAGGGAGCCCGATGCGGGACTCGATCCAGGGACTCCAGGATCATGACCTGAGCCGAAGGCAGTCGCTTAACCAACTGAGCCACCCAGGCGCCCTGAAGA
>NW_027984987.1:0-203 GCF_054177405.1 Leptonychotes weddellii
CCCCCACTATTATTGTATTGTTGTCGATGTGTTTCTTTGCTTTTGTTATTAATTGCCTTATATAATTGGCTGCTCCCATGTTAGGGGCATAGATATTTACAATTGTTAGATCTTCTTGTTGGATAGACCCTTTAAGTAGGATATAGTGTCCTTCCTCATCTCTTATTACAGTCTTTGGTTTAAAATCTAATTTGTCTGATATA
>NW_027984988.1:0-203 GCF_054177405.1 Leptonychotes weddellii
ATTCTTATGTTAATCCCCATACATTACATCATTAGTTTTAGATGTAGTGTTCCATGATTCATTGTTTGTGCATAACACCCAGTGCTCCATGCAGAATGTGCCCTCCTCAATACCCATCACCAGGCTAACCCATCCTCCCACCCCCCTCCCCTCTAGAACCCTCAGTTTGTTTTTCAGAGTCCATCGTCTCTCATGGTTCGTCT
>NW_027984989.1:0-203 GCF_054177405.1 Leptonychotes weddellii
CAAACTGTGGAAAGAGCCGAGATGCCCTTCAACAGATGAATGGATAAAGAAGATGTGGTCCATATATACAATGGAATATTACTCAGCCATCAGAAAGGATGAATACCCAACTTTTACATCAACATGGATGGGACTGGAGGAGATTATGCTAAGTGAAATAAGTCAAGCAGAGAAAGTCAATTATCATATGGTTTCACTTATTT
>NW_027984990.1:0-203 GCF_054177405.1 Leptonychotes weddellii
GGGGCGCCTGGGTGGCTCAGTCGGTTAAGCGGCTGCCTTCGGCTCAGGTCATGATCCTGGGGTCCTGGGATCGAGCCCCACGTCCGGCTCCCTGCTCAGTGGGGAGCCTGCTTCTCCCTCTCCCTCTGCCTGCCGCTCTGCCTACTTGTGCTCTCTCTCTATCTCTCTGTCAAATAAATAAATAAAAATCTTTAAAAAAAAAA
>NW_027984991.1:0-203 GCF_054177405.1 Leptonychotes weddellii
ATTGTTTGTGCATAACACCCAGTGCTCCATGCAGAATGTGCCCTCCTCAATACCCACCACCAGGCTAACCCATCCTCCCACCCCCCTCCCCTCTAGAACCCTGTTTGTTTTTCAGAGTCCATCGTCTCTCATGGTTCGTCTACCCCTCCGATTTCCCCCGCTTCATTCTTCCCCTCCCGCTACCTTCTTCTTCTTTTTTTTTT
>NW_027984992.1:0-203 GCF_054177405.1 Leptonychotes weddellii
CAGTTTTCCAGAGTGGCTGCACCAGCTTGCATTCCCACCAACAGTGTAGGAGGGTTCCCCTTTCTCCGCATCCCCGCCAACATCTGTCGTTTCCTGACTTGTAAATTCTAGCCATTCTGATTGGTGTGAGGTGGTATCTCATTGAGGTTTTGATTTGGATTTCCCTGATGCTGAGCGATATTGAGCACTTTTTCATGTGTCTG
>NW_027984993.1:0-203 GCF_054177405.1 Leptonychotes weddellii
GGGGGCGGAGCAAGATGGCGGAGGAGTAGGAGACCTGGATTTCGTCTCCTCTCAGGAATTCAGCTGGATAGGGATCAAACCATTCTGAACACCTACAAACTCAACAGGAGATTGAAGAAAAGAAGAGCAACAACTCTCTCATCAGAAAAGCGACCACTTTCTGGAAGGTAGGACGTGCAGAGAAGTGAATCCGAGGCGATATT
>NW_027984994.1:0-1061 GCF_054177405.1 Leptonychotes weddellii
GCCAAACAGGGAGCCCGGATGTGGGGCTCAATCTCAGGGTCCTGGGATCATGACCTGAGCCAAACGCAGTTTCTTAACCACCTGAGCCACCCAATGTGATTTTTAAAAAGGCAAGTGAGGGAGGGGCACCTGGCTGGCTCACTAGAAAAGGCAGCACTTGATCTACAGGTCCTGAGTTCCAGATTGAGTTAAAAATGGGGGAGGTAGGGGAAGCAAGCACTTCAAGAGGGTCACTTGGGCTCCTGTTCCCAGCTCAGTGCAGGAGTTTGCTTGTCCCTCTCTAAAATATTAAAGAAAAAAGGGCTACTTCAACTTAAAGCATTCCTCTATTTTAGGAAAATTCTCTTGTATGTTATGGATTCGTTTTGTGTCCATATTGCTGCCCTCACCCGGAAAGCACTGGCGCCCAGCTCAGAGCCCTCAGTGGTATCATGAGATCATGAAAGATCTGAGCCTCAGTAACACACCTGAAAAGGCCCTGGACATGAACTTCAGAATAATCCAGACCTGGTCCGAAGATGGGGGGAGGGATGGGACCCAGGGCTGTCCCCAAGGTCACATGTGCCCATCCAAGCTTAGTTCTGAATTTCTGATCTCCCTGCTCAACCCTTCAGCCAGAGCGAAGGTGTCTCTCTGCTCAAAGTCCTCCAAATAGGGTTTCAATCAGAGTAAGTCCTTGGCAATGAATGAAAAGAATTTTCTCATGTTATAAAAATTACTATGCCTTGGCTCACCATCCATACCAACAGGAATAATGATGTTTTGTTTCAGGAAACAAACTAGAGTCATCTGTTGATTCCTGGGAGGTAAGTTCAGCACAAGGGCAGTTCATGCATTTCTTCACTCCAGAAGTATTAGTGACTCTGCTATACCCCAAAAAGCCAGCTTCTTTATTGTAGGAGCCAAGAGCCTCCTGTGTGGTATGATGTGTGGGCACCAAGAACCTTCTCAGATTACGAATGCCTTCTTAGATGCCAAGGTCCAGATGGGGACAACCACAGGCTGGGGAGGACTCCCATGGGAACACTCACCCCACTCCACCTCCACTGACTGGGCATCAA
>NW_027984995.1:0-203 GCF_054177405.1 Leptonychotes weddellii
GGGAGGCAGTTTCCTGTGAGTTCCTTTGTTCTTTCTGGGGGAGCCTTGGAGCCACACGTGCATCTGAGGGATGTAATTTCTAGTACTGGTCAGTAGGGGAAGTCCTTGGAATCTTGGGGACAAAGGCTGCTCATGGCCAACCCCGGGCCCCTCCTGCAGCTTCACTGCACACACACACACACACACACACACACACACACACA
>NW_027984996.1:0-203 GCF_054177405.1 Leptonychotes weddellii
GGGGCGCCTGGGTGGCTCAGTTGGTTAAGCAACTGCCTTCGGCTCAGGTCATGATCCTGGAGTCCCGGGATCGAGTCCCGCATCGGGCTCCCTGCTCAGCAGGGGGTCTGCTTCTCCCTCTGACCCTCCTCCCTCTCGTGCTCTCTGTCTCTCATTCTCTCTGTCTCAAATAAATAAATAAAATCTTTAAAAAAAAAAAAAAA
>NW_027984997.1:0-203 GCF_054177405.1 Leptonychotes weddellii
GAATTCGGAGGGGTGGACGAACCATGAGAGACGATGGACTCTGAAAAACAAACTGAGGGTTCTAGAGGGGAGGGGGGTGGGAGGATGGGTTGGCCTGGTGGTGGGTATTGAGGAGGGCACGTTCTGCATGGAGCACTGGGTGTTGTGCACGAACAATGAATCATGGAACACTTCATCTAGAACTAATGATGTAATGTATGGGG
>NW_027984998.1:0-203 GCF_054177405.1 Leptonychotes weddellii
GGGCGCCTGGGTGGCTCAGTTGGTTAAGTGACTGCCTTCGGCTCAGGTCATGATCCTGGAGTCCCGGGATCGAGTCCCGCATCGGGCTCCCTGCTCGGCAGGGAGTCTGCTTCTCCCTCTCCCACTCCCCGTTTGTGTTCCCTCTCTCGCTGTGTCTTTCTCTGTCAAATAAATAAATAAAATCTTTAAAAAAAAAAAAAAAA
>NW_027984999.1:0-203 GCF_054177405.1 Leptonychotes weddellii
TTTTTTTTTTTTTTAAAGATTTTATTTATTTATTTGAGAGAGAGAGAATGAGAGAGAGCACATGAGAGGGGGGAGGGTCAGAGGGAGAAGCAGACTCCCCGCCGAGCAGGGAGCCCGATGCGGGACTCGATCCAGGGACTCCAGGATCATGACCTGAGCCGAAGGCAGTCGCTTAACCAACTGAGCCACCCAGGCGCCCAAGG
>NW_027985000.1:0-203 GCF_054177405.1 Leptonychotes weddellii
AGGGCGCCTGGGTGGCTCAGTTGGTTAAGCGACTGCCTTCGGCTCAGGTCATGATCCTGGAGTCCCGGGATCGAGTCCCGCATCGGGCTCCCTGCTCGGCAGGGAGTCTGCTTCTCCCTCTGACCCTCCTCCCTCTCATGCTCTCTGTATCTCATTCTCTCTGTCTCAAATAAATAAAAATAAAAAATCTTTAAAAAAAAAAA
>NW_027985001.1:0-203 GCF_054177405.1 Leptonychotes weddellii
CATTAGTTTTAGATGAAGTGTTCCATGATTCATTGTTTGTGCATAACACCCAGTGCTCCATGCAGAATGTGCCCTCCTCAATACCCATCACCAGGCTAACCCATCCTCCCACCCCCCTCCCCTCTAGAACCCTGTTTGTTTTTCAGAGTCCATCGTCTCTCATGGTTCGTCTACCCCTCCGATTTCCCCCGCTTCATTCTTCC
>NW_027985002.1:0-203 GCF_054177405.1 Leptonychotes weddellii
GGGGCGCCTGGGTGGCTCAGTTGGTTAAGCGACTGCCTTCGGCTCAGGTCATGATCCTGGAGTCCCTGGATCGAGTCCCGCATCGGGCTCCCTGCTCGGCAGGGAGTCTGCTTCTCCCTCTGACCCTCCTCCCTCTCATGCTCTCTGTCTCTCATTCTCTCTCTCTCTCAAATAAATAAATAAAATCTTTAAAAAAAAAAAAA
>NW_027985003.1:0-203 GCF_054177405.1 Leptonychotes weddellii
GGGAGACGAACCATGAGAGACGATGGACTCTGAAAAACAAACTGAGGGTTCTAGAGGGGAGGGGGGTGGGAGGATGGGTTAGCCTGGTGATGGGTATTAAAGAGGGCACGTTCTGCATGGAGCACTGGGTGTTATGCACAAACAATGAATCATGGAACACTACATCAAAAACTAATGATGTAATGTATGGTGATTAACATAAC
>NW_027985004.1:0-203 GCF_054177405.1 Leptonychotes weddellii
TTTTTTTTTTAAAGATTTTATTTATTTATTTGACAGAGAAAGACACAGCGAGAGAGGGAACACAAACGGGGAGTGGGAGAGGGAGAAGCAGACTCCCTGCCGAGCAGGGAGCCCGATGCGGGACTCGATCCAGGGACTCCAGGATCATGACCTGAGCCGAAGGCAGTCGCTTAACCAACTGAGCCACCCAGGCGCCCTTTAAT
>NW_027985005.1:0-1061 GCF_054177405.1 Leptonychotes weddellii
AGAGCAGGAACACAAGCAGGGGGAGTGGGAGAGGGAGAAGCAGGCTTCCTGCCGAGCAGGGAGCCCGATGTGGGACTCGATCCCAGGACCCTGGGATCATGACCTGAGCCGAAGGCAGACGCTTAACAACTGAGCCACCCAGGCGCCCCTTTTAAGAGCAAGTTTTACTAAAATTTTCCAACAAATCTTTATCAGTATCATAATGTCAAAGGACTATTTTGCTTTAATGAAATTGTATCTCTAAGTAAATTAACATACAGAATTAAAAACACCTGGTATTTCTTTTTTTTTTTCAAATATTTTATTTATTTATTTGACAGAGAGAGAGAGACAGCACAAGCAGGGGGAGCAGCAGAGGGAGAGGGAGAAACAGGCTCCCCACTGAGCAGGGAGCCCGATGCAGGACTCGAGCCCAGGACTCTGGCCAGGATCATGACCTAAGTGGAAGGCAGATGCAACTGAGCCACCCCAGCGCCCCCAAAACATCTGGTTTTTCAAAAGGGCTAAATTAAATATGAAAAAAATTTTTATTAGATGGAATTTGAAGGTAAGATAATATTTTTGTTCTTGTGTGTTAGAATATTCTTGTCCTCCTAAGATAGGTAAGATAGAAAGTAAAATATGAAATGTTATCTTATCTTGCATAATGGTAATTTTATTACGGGATGAAACTATTTTCTCCAATAATAATACTTTAGGTGGAGGAGGATAAAATTTGATGGTCATTTCATTTCAAAGGTTTGGTATGTTTTGAGCAGATTCATGAGTTGCATAGCCAAGTGCAGCATACCCCTCTGGTGTTCTGAAGAAATTATTTTACACATTAAATTATGACTCCTCTGAAAGTAATATGAACAAGCTAGTCTCAAACCAAGGATCCAGGCTGCTGACTTTTCTAACAACAATGTCAAATGAAATTTTCCCTACACTAATGATTCCAGCCTTAGCATTACTAGCAATGAAAAGGGATTTCACATGTTTTTTCATTGTCTCAGAAATGTTGAGGTTATTCAAGAAAATAGAAAGATGTGATTTTTGTCCTTCATCCTTATTGTCATTTT
>NW_027985006.1:0-203 GCF_054177405.1 Leptonychotes weddellii
GTCTGGTCCCTGTTCAACACCATCTTCATGAACTGGTGCTGCCTGGGCTTCGTGGCCTTCGCCTACTCCGTGAAGGTGAGGGGGTGTGGGGAGGGACTCTCCCAGAAGGTGCAGTGAGCCTGCGGAGGTCCGCCTGCCCACAGGCCATGTGGGGTGTGGGGAGCCCTTGTGTGTGTGTGTGTGTGTGTGTGTGTGTGTGTGTG
>NW_027985007.1:0-203 GCF_054177405.1 Leptonychotes weddellii
AGACCTCAATGTGAGACAGGAGTCCATCCAAATCCTAAAGGAGAACACAGGCAGCAACCTCTTTGACCTCAGCCGAAGCAACTTCTTCCTAGAAACATCGCCAAAGGCAAGGGAAGCAAGGGCAAAAATGAACTATTGGGACTTCATCAAGATAAAAAGCTTTTGCAAAGCAAAGGAAACAGTCAACAAAACCAAAAGACAAC
>NW_027985008.1:0-203 GCF_054177405.1 Leptonychotes weddellii
TTTTTTTTTTTTTTTTTTAGATTTTATTTATTTATTTGAGACAGAGAGAATGAGATACAGAGAGCATGAGAGGGAGGAGGGTCAGAGGGAGAAGCAGACTCCCTGCCGAGCAGGGAGCCCGATGCGGGACTCGATCCCGGGACTCCAGGATCATGACCTGAGCCGAAGGCAGTCGCTTAACCAACTGAGCCACCCAGGCGCCC
>NW_027985009.1:0-203 GCF_054177405.1 Leptonychotes weddellii
GGGGCGCCTGGGTGGCTCAGTTGGTTAAGCGACTGCCTTCGGCTCAGGTCATGATCCTGGAGTCCCGGGATCGAGTCCCACATCGGGCTCCCTGCTCGGCAGGGAGCCTGCTTCTCCCTCTGACCCTCCCCCCTCTCATGTGCTCTCTGTCTCTCTCATTCTCTCTGTCTCAAATAAATAAATAAAATCTTAAAAAAAAAAAA
>NW_027985010.1:0-203 GCF_054177405.1 Leptonychotes weddellii
CTGGGTGGCTCAGTCGGTTAAGCGACTGCCTTCGGCTCAGGTCATGATCCCAGGGTCCTGGGATCGAGTCCCGCATCGGGCTCCCCTGCTCTGCGGAGAGCCTGCTTCTCCCTCTCCCACTCCCCCTGCTTGTGTTCCCTCTCTCGCTGTCTCTCTCTGTCAAATAAATAAATAAAATCTTTAAAAAAAAAAAAAAAAAGAAT
>NW_027985011.1:0-203 GCF_054177405.1 Leptonychotes weddellii
AGTAATATTCCATTGTATATATGGACCACATCTTCTTTATCCATTCATCTGTTGAAGGGCATCTCGGCTCTTTCCACAGTTTGGCTATTGCGGACATTGCTGCTATGAACATTGGGGTGCATATGGCCCTTCTTTTCACTACATCTGTGTCTTTGGGGTAAATACCCAGGAGTGCAATTGCTGGGTCATAGGGTAGCTCTATT
>NW_027985012.1:0-203 GCF_054177405.1 Leptonychotes weddellii
GCGCCTGGGTGGCTCAGTTGGTTAAGCGACTGCCTTCGGCTCAGGTCATGATCCTGGAGTCCCGGGATCGAGTCCCGCATCAGGCTCCCTGCTCGGCGGGGAGCCTGCTTCTCCCTCTGACCCTCCCCCCTCTCATGTGCTCTCTGTCTCTCTCATTCTCTCTGTCTCAAATAAATAAATAAAATCTTTAAAAAAAAAAAAAA
>NW_027985013.1:0-203 GCF_054177405.1 Leptonychotes weddellii
TTTATTCTTATGTTAATCCCCATACATTACATCATTAGTTTTAGATGAAGTGTTCCATGATTCATTGTTTGTGCATAACACCCAGTGCTCCATGCAGAATGTGCCCTCCTTAATACCCACCACCAGGCTAACCCATCCTCCCACCCCCCTCCCCTCTAGAACCCTGTTTGTTTTTCAGAGTCCATCGTCTCTCATGGTTCGTC
>NW_027985014.1:0-203 GCF_054177405.1 Leptonychotes weddellii
ATCGCCAAAGGCAAGGGAAGCAAGGGCAAAAATGAACTATTGGGACTTCATCAAGATAAAAAGCTTTTGCAAAGCAAAGGAAACAGTCAACAAAACCAAAAGACAACCGACAGAATGGGAGAAGATATTTGCAAATGACATATCAGATAAAGGGCTAGTATCCAAAATCTATAAAGAACTCATCAAACTCAACACCCAAAGAA
>NW_027985015.1:0-203 GCF_054177405.1 Leptonychotes weddellii
CTTTTTTTTTTTTTTTAAAGATTTTATTTATTTATTTGAGACAGAGAGAATGAGATAGAGAGAGCATGAGAGGGAGGAGGGTCAGAGGGAGAAGCAGACTCCCTGCCGAGCAGGGAGCCCGATGCGGGACTCGATCCCGGGACTCCAGGATCATGACCTGAGCCGAAGGCAGTCGCTTAACCAACTGAGCCACCCAGGCGCCC
>NW_027985016.1:0-1061 GCF_054177405.1 Leptonychotes weddellii
CTGTGGCTGCTAAACATTTTGGTATAGAACAGGATATTCCTCTTGCTGCTCATCATCGCTGCACATAGTACTGTGCCTTTCAAATGATCACTGCAAGTACAAGTCCAGTTGAAATCTCCCCATCCATGAACTTCATAGCAAAGTAAAGAATTATTACTGGCTGTCGGGAACCAGCTTTAACTTCAAAGAAGCTCTTTGCAGTTGATGGAGACTGAGTAGTTTCATCACATCACTGAAGACAGAAGATCTTATTCTGATCATTTTTCAAATGTAAATTCTTATATCTTTTTCTCTCTGTACTGTGGCTATTTGCACAAGCACAGGAGGACTATCCAATTGGAGTATCCTAAAATGGAACAAAAATAATAAAAGATTTTATTTACTAAGAAGTCTGGTTTTCTTTATATCAGAGTCATGATTGATTTCAGAGTTTGTGGCCTCCTGGAAAAATGGGTGACCACAGCTTTGGATAAGTGTTTATTGATTGACTGAGTCCAAGTATTGGTTCTTTTACACATTTCTTAATCCATTGTATGTTCTTTCATTACATTACATCTAACCATAAACAAATTCAAGTTTCGTATCTTGTGTGGATAAAGGATTAGAACAGGGAGGTCAATGAGAAGTGGAATCTACTCATGAGGCTAGTGTTACTGGTCCAAGACAAAAGTGATTGGTTTGATCCCGGGTTTGAGTCTTGGTAATAAAGGGGCAACGATATTAATTTAAACAGCATTTTTTGAAATATGTGAAACAACAAATTTTGGAGTAAGCCAATTAAGGCTATTGCAACTGCTCAAGAAAATCAGTGGTTGCCCCCTCTTGCTGTGTGACTTCTTTCTTTCTGTTCCCCACTCTTGCTGTGTGACTTTTATCCCAGATAAAAACACATTTGCCTACGCCTCATTGACCATTACTGTGTTATGTGGCCACTCTCAGCTAATGGTGGGTAAAGGAAAAGGAGCTGTAGACAGAGGTTGTGCTGGTCAGCCAACAATGTGTGACAAAACCCCATAGGTCTTGAATATCAAGGGTAAAGGACAAAAGGTGGGGGAAGCAAA
>NW_027985017.1:0-203 GCF_054177405.1 Leptonychotes weddellii
TCATATGGTAGCTCTATTTTCAACTTTTTGAGGAACCTCCATACTGTTTTCCAGAGTGGCTGCACCAGCTTGCATTCCCACCAACAGTGTAGGAGGGTTCCCCTTTCTCCGCATCCCCGCCAACATCTGTCGTTTCCTGACTTGTTAATTTTAGCCATTCTGACTGGTGTGAGGTGGTATCTCATTGAGGTTTTGATTTGGAT
>NW_027985018.1:0-203 GCF_054177405.1 Leptonychotes weddellii
TTTCTTTTTTTTTTTTTTTTTAAAGATTTTATTTATTTGACAGAGAAAGACACAGCGAGAGAGGGAACACAAACGGGGAGTGGGAGAGGGAGAAGCAGACTCCCTGCCGAGCAGGGAGCCCGATGCGGGACTCGATCCAGGGACTCCAGGATCATGACCTGAGCCGAAGGCAGTCGCTTAACCAACTGAGCCACCCAGGCGCC
>NW_027985019.1:0-203 GCF_054177405.1 Leptonychotes weddellii
TTTTTTTTTTTTTAAAGATTTTATTTATTTATTTGAGAGAGAGAGACTGAGAGAGAGAGCACATGAGAGGGGGGAGGGTCAGAGGGAGAAGCAGACTCCCCGCTGAGCAGGGAGCCTGATGCGGGACTCGATCCAGGGACTCCAGGATCATGACCTGAGCCGAAGGCAGTCGCTTAACCAACTGAGCCACCCAGGCGCCCCTA
>NW_027985020.1:0-203 GCF_054177405.1 Leptonychotes weddellii
CCATTTACAATTGCACCCAAAACCATAAGATACCTAGGAATAAATCTAACCAAAGAGGCAAAGAATCTGTACTCAGAAAACTATAAAATACTCATGAAAGAAATTGAGGAAGACACAAAGAAATGGAAAAACGTTCCATGCTCATGGATTGGAAGAACAAATATTGTGAAGATGTCAATGCTACCTAGAGCAATCTACACATT
>NW_027985021.1:0-203 GCF_054177405.1 Leptonychotes weddellii
GGGCGCCTGGGTGGCTCAGTTGGTTAAGCGACTGCCTTCGGCTCAGGTCATGATCCTGGAGTCCCGGGATCGAGTCCCGCATCGGGCTCCCTGCTCGGCGGGGGGTCTGCTTCTCCCTCTGACCCTCCTCCCTCTCATGCTCTCTGTCTCTCATTCTCTCTGTCTCAAATAAATAAATAAAATCTTTAAAAAAAAAAAAAAAA
>NW_027985022.1:0-203 GCF_054177405.1 Leptonychotes weddellii
GAGGGCGCCTGGGTGGCTCAGTTGGTTAAGCGACTGCCTTCGGCTCAGGTCATGATCCTGGAGTCCCTGGATCGAGTCCCGCATCGGGCTCCCTGCTCGGCAGGGAGTCTGCTTCTCCCTCTCCCACTCCCCCTGCTTGTGTTCCCTCTCTCGCTGTGTCTTTCTCTGTCAAATAAATAAATAAAATCTTTAAAAAAAAAAAA
>NW_027985023.1:0-203 GCF_054177405.1 Leptonychotes weddellii
TTTTTTTTTATTCTTATGTTAATCCCCATACATTACATCATTAGTTTTAGATGAAGTGTTCCATGATTCATTGTTTGTGCATAACACCCAGTGCTCCATGCAGAATGTGCCCTCCTCAATACCCACCACCAGGCTAACCCATCCTCCCACCCCCCTCCCCTCTAGAACCCTCAGTTTGTTTTTCAGAGTCCATTGTCTCTCAT
>NW_027985024.1:0-203 GCF_054177405.1 Leptonychotes weddellii
CAGGACTGTTGAGTCTCAGATCTGTACCTCTGAGACAAATAATGCAAGATATGTTAAGAAAAAAAAAGAAGAAGAAGAAGGTAGCGGGAGGGGAGGAATGAAGCGGGGGAAATCGGAGGGGTGGACGAACCATGAGAGAAGATGGACTCTGAAAAACAAACTGAGGGTTCTAGAGGGGAGGGGGGTGGGAGGATGGGTTGGCC
>NW_027985025.1:0-203 GCF_054177405.1 Leptonychotes weddellii
GACGAACCATGAGAGATGATGGACTCTGAAAAACAAACTGAGGGTTCTAGAGGGGAGGGGGGTGGGAGGATGGGTTAGCCTGGTGGTGGGTATTGAGGAGGGCACATTCTGCATGGAGCACTGGGTGTTATGCACAAACAATGAATCATGGAACACTTCATCTAAAACTAATGATGTAATGTATGGGGATTAACATAAGAATA
>NW_027985026.1:0-203 GCF_054177405.1 Leptonychotes weddellii
AGATGATGGACTCTGAAAAACAAACTGAGGGTTCTAGAGGGGAGGGGGGTGGGAGGATGGGTTAGCCTGGTGGTGGGTATTGAGGAGGGCACATTCTGCATGGAGCACTGGGTGTTATGCACAAACAATGAATCATGGAACACTTCATCTAAAACTAATGATGTAATGTATGGGGATTAACATAAGAATAAAAAAAAAAAAGA
>NW_027985027.1:0-1061 GCF_054177405.1 Leptonychotes weddellii
CTGTGGCTGCTAAACATTTTGGTATAGAACAGGATATTCCTCTTGCTGCTCATCATCGCTGCACATAGTACTGTGCCTTTCAAATGATCACTGCAAGTACAAGTCCAGTTGAAATCTCCCCATCCATGAACTTCATAGCAAAGTAAAGAATTATTACTGGCTGTCAGGAACCAGCTTTAACTTCAAAGAAGCTCTTTGCAGTTGATGGAGACTGAGTAGTTTCATCACATCACTGAAGACAGAAGATCTTATTCTGATCATTTTTCAAATGTAAATTCTTATATCTTTTTCTCTCTGTACTGTGGCTATTTGCACAAGCACAGGAGGACTATCCAATTGGAGTATCCTAAAATGGAACAAAAATAATAAAAGATTTTATTTACTAAGAAGTCTGGTTTTCTTTATATCAGAGTCATGATTGATTTCAGAGTTTGTGGCCTCCTGGAAAAATGGGTGACCACAGCTTTGGATAAGTGTTTATTGATTGACTGAGTCCAAGTATTGGTTCTTTTACACATTTCTTAATCCATTGTATGTTCTTTCATTACATTACATCTAACCATCAACAAATTCAAGTTTCGTATCTTGTGTGGATAAAGGATTAGAACAGGGAGGTCAATGAGAAGTGGAATCTACTCATGAGGCTAGTGTTACTGGTCCAAGACAAAAGTGATTGGTTTGATCCCGGGTTTGAGTCTTGGTAATAAAGGGGCAACGATATTAATTTAAACAGCATTTTTTGAAATATGTGAAACAACAAATTTTGGAGTAAGCCAATTAAGGCTATTGCAACTGCTCAAGAAAATCAGTGATTGCCCCCTCTTGCTGTGTGACTTCTTTCTTTCTGTTCCCCACTCTTGCCGTGTGACTTTTATCCCAGATAAAAACACATTTGCCTACGCCTCATTGACCATTACTGTGTTATGTGGCCACTCTCAGCTAATGGTGGGTAAAGGAAAAGGAGCTGTAGACAGAGGTTGTGCTGGTCAGCCAACAATGTGTGACAAAACCCCATAGGTCTTGAATATCAAGGGTAAAGGACAAAAGGTGGGGGAAGCAAA
>NW_027985028.1:0-203 GCF_054177405.1 Leptonychotes weddellii
AACCCATCCTCCCACCCCCCTCCCCTCTAGAACCCTCAGTTTGTTTTTCAGAGTCCATCTTCTCTCATGGTTCGTCCACCCCTCCGATTTCCCCCGCTTCATTCCTCCCCTCCCGCTACCTTCTTCTTCTTCTTTTTTTTTCTTAACATATCTTGCATTATTTGTCTCAGAGGTACAGATCTGAGACTCAACAGTCCTGCACA
>NW_027985029.1:0-203 GCF_054177405.1 Leptonychotes weddellii
GCTGTGAATTGTGCAGGACTGTTGAATCTCAGATCTGTACCTCTGAGACAAATAATGCAAGATATGTTAAGAAAAAAAAAGAAGAAGAAGAAGGTAGCGGGAGGGGAGGAATGAAGCGGGGGAAATCGGAGGGGTGGACGAACCATGAGAGAAGATGGACTCTGAAAAACAAACTGAGGGTTCTAGAGGGGAGGGGGGTGGGA
>NW_027985030.1:0-203 GCF_054177405.1 Leptonychotes weddellii
AAGGTAGCGGGAGGGGAGGAATGAAGCGGGGGAAATCGGAGGGGTGGACGAACCATGAGAGAAGATGGACTCTGAAAAACAAACTGAGGGTTCTAGAGGGGAGGGGGGTGGGAGGATGGGTTGGCCTGGTGGTGGGTATTGAGGAGGGCACGTTCTGCATGGAGCACTGGGTGTTGTGCACGAACAATGAATCATGGAACACT
>NW_027985031.1:0-203 GCF_054177405.1 Leptonychotes weddellii
TTTTTTTTTTTAAAGATTTTTTATTTATTTATTTGACAGAGAGAGACACAGCGAGAGAGGGAACACAAGCAGGGGGAGTGGGAGAGGGAGAAGCAGGCTTCCCACAGAGCAGGGAGCCCGATGCGGGGCTCGATCCCAGGACCCTGGGATCATGACCTGAGCCGAAGGCAGACGCTTAACGACTGAGCCACCCAGGCGCCCAA
>NW_027985032.1:0-203 GCF_054177405.1 Leptonychotes weddellii
TTTTTTTTTTTTTTTTTTTTTTAAAGATTTTATTTATTTAACAGAGAGAGACATAGCGAGAGCAGGAACACAAGCAGGGGGAGTGGGAGAGGGAGAAGCAGGCTTCCCGCAGAGCGGGAAGCCCGATGTGGGACTCGATCCCAGGACCCTGGGATCATGACCTGAGCCGAAGGCAGACGCTTAACGACTGAGCCACCCAGGCG
>NW_027985033.1:0-203 GCF_054177405.1 Leptonychotes weddellii
TACCTCTGAGACAAATAATGCAAGATATGTTAAGAAAAAAAAAGAAGAAGAAGAAGGTAGCGGGAGGGGAGGAATGAAGCGGGGGAAATCGGAGGGGTGGACGAACCATGAGAGAAGATGGACTCTGAAAAACAAACTGAGGGTTCTAGAGGGGAGGGGGGTGGGAGGATGGGTTGGCCTGGTGGTGGGTATTGAGGAGGGCA
>NW_027985034.1:0-203 GCF_054177405.1 Leptonychotes weddellii
TTTTTTTTTTTAAAGATTTTATTTATTTATTTGAGACAGAGAGAATGAGATACAGAGAGCATGAGAGGGAGGAGGGTCAGAGGGAGAAGCAGACTCCCCGCCGAGCAGGGAGCCCGATGTGGGACTCGATCCCGGGACTCCAGGATCATGACCTGAGCCGAAAGCAGTCGCTTAACCAACTGAGCCACCCAGGCGCCCTATAT
>NW_027985035.1:0-203 GCF_054177405.1 Leptonychotes weddellii
AAAAGGGCGCCTGGGTGGCTCAGTTGGTTAAGCGACTGCCTTCGGCTCAGGTCATGATCCTGGAGTCCCGGGATCGAGTCCCGCATCGGGCTCCCTGCTCAGCGGGGAGTCTGCTTCTCCCTCTGACCCTCCTCCCTCTCATGCTCTCTCTGTCTTTCATTCTCTCTCTCTCAAATAAATAAATAAAATCTTTAAAAAAAAAA
>NW_027985036.1:0-203 GCF_054177405.1 Leptonychotes weddellii
GGGCGCCTGGGTGGCTCAGTTGGTTAAGCGACTGCCTTCGGCTCAGGTCATGATCCTGGAGTCCCGGGATCGAGTCCCGCATCGGGCTCCCTGCTCGGCAGGGAGTCTGCTTCTCCCTCTCCCACTCCCCGTTTGTGTTCCCTCTCTCGCTGTGTCTTTCTCTGTCAGATAAATAAATAAAATCTTTAAAAAAAAAAAAAAAG
>NW_027985037.1:0-203 GCF_054177405.1 Leptonychotes weddellii
AGAAGATGGACTCTGAAAAACAAACTGAGGGTTCTAGAGGGGAGGGGGGTGGGAGGATGGGTTGGCCTGGTGGTGGGTATTGAGGAGGGCACGTTCTGCATGGAGCACTGGGTGTTGTGCACGAACAATGAATCATGGAACACTTCATCTAGAACTAATGATGTAATGTATGGGGATTAACATAAGAATAAAAAATAAAATAA
>NW_027985038.1:0-1061 GCF_054177405.1 Leptonychotes weddellii
TAAATAATAATAAAAAATCTTTAAGAAAAATACATAGTACGGGCAGGGTGCAGGCAAGGTGTAGGGCCCAAGGAAAGGGACTCTGTCCTCAGGGACTCTCCTCTGCCCCCTCCCCCAGCAGCCCAGGACGACAAGATGCCGGGAGGTGAGGAGTGTGAGCCCCACTCCCAGCCGTGGCGAGTGGCCTTATTTGAGCGTGGGCGCTTCAACTGCGGTGCTTCTCTCATTTCCGCACACTGGGTGCTGTCTGCAGCCCACTGCCAAACCCGGTATGAAGACAGGGCTCTAAGTCCTGAGGGGCATGCGGCAAAAGTCTAGGGATCTGAGAATCTTGGATCCTGAGGAGGAAAGAGCAGGAGCCTGGGGGTTGAGGGGTTGAGTTCGGGGTGGGTGCACCTCCTTGGTCCCTGAGGGGCAGCGGCTCGAGCTATCACCGGCTTCGGCGCCTTGGGCAGAGGGTAATGGCATCTCCAGACTCCCGCAGGGTGGGGGGACCCCAGCTCGCCGCTCTTTGATCTTTCTGCCTACCCCTCACTCCGCTTGCGGGTGATCACCGCCCGCACAGCTTCCTGAGAGTGCGCCTGGGCGAGCACAACCTGCGCAAGCGCGATGGCCCCGAGCAGCTGCGGACGGTGGCTCGCATCCTCCCGCACCCGGGCTACGAAGCACGCAGGCATCCCCACGACATCATGCTGCTCCGTCTAACCCGGCCCGCGCGCCTGTCCCCGCAAGTGTGCCCCGTGGCGCTGCCCACGCGTTGCCCCCAACCGGGTGAGGCCTGCGTGGTGTCTGGCTGGGGCCTGGTGTCTGATGACAAGCCTGGGACCAAAGGGAGCACAGAGTCACAAGGTGCGTGAAAGGGTGGTGCTGGGTGTCAGGCCTCCAGGGACCCTATTCTCCAGGGCTCTTGGGCGAAGAAGACAAGGGCCTGAAAATACGGATTCACTCCAAGTCCACTGTCTTCCCCAGTGAGTCTCCCGGATACGCTGCATTGTGCCAACATCAGTGTTATCCCGGCCACATCTTGTAACAAGGACTACCCGGGGCGCCTGATGGCCTCT
>NW_027985039.1:0-203 GCF_054177405.1 Leptonychotes weddellii
ATGGACTCTGAAAAACAAACTGAGGGTTCTAGAGGGGAGGGGGGGTGGGAGGATGGGTTAGCCTGGTGGTGGGTATTGAGGAGGGCACATTCTGCATGGAGCACTGGGTGTTATGCACAAACAATGAATCATGGAACACTTCATCTAAAACTAATGATGTAATGTATGGGGATTAACATAAGAATAAAAAATAAATAAATAAA
>NW_027985040.1:0-203 GCF_054177405.1 Leptonychotes weddellii
TTAAGAAAAAAAAAGAAGAAGAAGAAGGTAGCGGGAGGGGAGGAATGAAGCGGGGGAAATCGGAGGGGTGGACGAACCATGAGAGAAGATGGACTCTGAAAAACAAACTGAGGGTTCTAGAGGGGAGGGGGGTGGGAGGATGGGTTGGCCTGGTGGTGGGTATTGAGGAGGGCACGTTCTGCATGGAGCACTGGGTGTTGTGC
>NW_027985041.1:0-203 GCF_054177405.1 Leptonychotes weddellii
AGGGCGCCTGGGTGGCTCAGTTGGTTAAGCGACTGCCTTCGGCTCAGGTCATGATCCTGGAGTCCCTGGATCGAGTCCCGCATCGGGCTCCCTGCTCAGCAAGGAACCTGCTTCTCCCTCTGACCCTCCCCCCTCTCATGTGCTCTCTCTCATTCTCTCTCTCTCAAATAAATAAATAAAAAATCTTTAAAAAAAAAAAAAAA
>NW_027985042.1:0-203 GCF_054177405.1 Leptonychotes weddellii
CCATGAGAGACGATGGACTCTGAAAAACAAACTGAGGGTTCTGGGGGGGAGGGGGGTGGGAGGATGGGTTGGCCTGGTGGTGGGTATTGAGGAGGGCACGTTCTGCATGGAGCACTGGGTGTTATGCACAAACAATGAATCATGGAACACTTCATCTAGAACTAATGATGTAATGTATGGGGATTAACATAAGAATAAAAAAA
>NW_027985043.1:0-203 GCF_054177405.1 Leptonychotes weddellii
CGAACCATGAGAGACGATGGACTCTGAAAAACAAACTGAGGGTTCTGGGGGGGAGGGGGGTGGGAGGATGGGTTGGCCTGGTGGTGGGTATTGAGGAGGGCACGTTCTGCATGGAGCACTGGGTGTTATGCACAAACAATGAATCATGGAACACTTCATCTAGAACTAATGATGTAATGTATGGGGATTAACATAAGAATAAA
>NW_027985044.1:0-203 GCF_054177405.1 Leptonychotes weddellii
GAGGGGTAGATGAACCATGAGAGACGATGGACTCTGAAAAACAAACTGAGGGTTCTAGAGGGGAGGGGGGTGGGAGGATGGGTTAGCCTGGTGGTGGGTATTGAGGAGGGCACATTCTGCATGGAGCACTGGGTGTTATGCACAAACAATGAATCATGGAACACTTCATCTAAAACTAATGATGTAATGTATGGGGATTAACA
>NW_027985045.1:0-203 GCF_054177405.1 Leptonychotes weddellii
GTAGCGGGAGGGGAAGAATGAAGCGGGGGAAATCGGAGGGGTAGACGAACCATGAGAGACGATGGACTCTGAAAAACAAACAGGGTTCTAGAGGGGAGGGGGGTGGGAGGATGGGTTAGCCTGGTGGTGGGTATTGAGGAGGGCACATTCTGCATGGAGCACTGGGTGTTATGCACAAACAATGAATCATGGAACACTTCATC
>NW_027985046.1:0-203 GCF_054177405.1 Leptonychotes weddellii
CTAGTGTCCTCCATGCTATTCCTTATGTTCCACAAATAAGTGAAACCATATGATAATTGACTTTCTCTGCTTGACTTATTTCACTTAGCATAATCTCCTCCAGTCCCATCCATGTTGATGTAAAAGTTGGGTATTCATCCTTTCTGATGGCTGAGTAATATTCCATTGTATATATGGACCACATCTTCTTTATCCATTCATCT
>NW_027985047.1:0-203 GCF_054177405.1 Leptonychotes weddellii
CATCCTCCCACCCCCCTCCCCTCTAGAACCCTCAGTTTGTTTTTCAGAGTCCATCTTCTCTCATGGTTCGTCCACCCCTCCGATTTCCCCCGCTTCATTCCTCCCCTCCCGCTACCTTCTTCTTCTTCTTTTTTTTTCTTAACATATCTTGCATTATTTGTCTCAGAGGTACAGATCTGAGACTCAACAGTCCTGCACAATTC
>NW_027985048.1:0-203 GCF_054177405.1 Leptonychotes weddellii
TTTTTTTTTTTTTATTCTTATGTTAATCCCCATACATTACATCATTAGTTTTAGATGAAGTGTTCCATGATTCATTGTTTGTGCATAACACCCAGTGCTCCATGCAGAATGTGCCCTCCTCAATACCCACCACCAGGCTAACCCATCCTCCCACCCTCCTCCCCTCTAGAACCCTGTTTGTTTTTCAGAGTCCATCGTCTCTC
>NW_027985049.1:0-1061 GCF_054177405.1 Leptonychotes weddellii
GATGAACTATTAATTATTCATTGATTGAAACTTTGGTTGAACTATAATATGGGCATAATATAGGCAATTGTGCCATATTCTGAACTTATAAACACAGTAATAAGTATATATATCTATATCTACATCCCAGGAGGACAAAAGTGACCATCTAATTCTCACAGGGAAGCCTGGGCATGCTATTTGATCTGGGCTTTATAAGATCAGTAGATAATTATTATGCAGAAGAATACCAAAGTTACAGGGCTTGAACAAAAATCCATGCTGTGATTCAGAAAGTTTCATTACAGTGGTAAGGGAACTGGAAAGAGGCTGGGGAGACAGGCTTTGGCCAAATTTGATGGGCCTCAAATTCCATATGCAGAATGTGAGATTTAAGTCTTTTTCCTTTTTTAACAATTTATTTGGAAACAATTTCAAGCTTACAGAAAAATTTCAAGAATAAGAATAGAATAATACAAATAACAATACAAAATTTTATAAACCTTTTACCTGGAATTACCTATGGTTAATATTTTTCTCCATTTATCAATCATTTATTCTCTTTCTCTCTGGATGGTGGGTGGATAGATAGATATTAAGATATAGATAGAAATAGATATCTATGTACATATATACATCTAAAATATTTCAGAGTAAGTTATGTACCTCATGTCCTTTTGCCTTAAATATATCATTGTGGGGGTGCCTGGGTGGCGCAGTTGTTTAAGCATCTGACTCTTGGTTTCAGCTCAGGTCATGATATCAGGGTTGTGGGATCAAGCCCCTCATTGGACTCCATGCTCAGTGTGGAGTCTGCTTGAGATTCTCTCTCCCTCTGCTGCTGCCCCCCCACTCTCTCTCTCAAATGAATAAATCAATCTTTAAAAAATATGTCATTGTGCATTTCCCCAAAACAAAAATATTCTTACATAGCTCAATGAAGTATCAACTTTAGTAAATTTAACACTAATAAAATCTAATAAAATTAATTAATAAAATTTTATCTAATCTACTGTTCACATTCTAGTTTTTCTTTTTTTCAGTTGGCCCAATAGTATCCATTATAGCCTTCACTTTTCTGC
>NW_027985050.1:0-203 GCF_054177405.1 Leptonychotes weddellii
GCCTGGGTGGCTCAGTTGGTTAAGCGACTGCCTTCGGCTCAGGTCATGATCCTGGAGTCCTGGGATCGAGTCCCGCATCGGGCTCCCTGCTCGGCAGGGAGTCTGCTTCTCCCTCTGACCCTCCTCCCTCTCATGCTCTCTGTCTCTCATTCTCTCTCTCTCAAATAAATAAATAAAATCTTTAAAAAAAAAAAAAAAAAAAA
>NW_027985051.1:0-203 GCF_054177405.1 Leptonychotes weddellii
GGGGTGGACGAACCATGAGAGACGATGGACTCTGAAAAACAAACTGAGGGTTCTAGAGGGGAGGGGGGTGGGAGGATGGGTTAGCCTGGTGGTGGGTATTGAGGAGGGCACATTCTGCATGGAGCACTGGGTGTTATGCACAAACAATGAATCATGGAACACTTCATCTAGAACTAATGATGTAATGTATGGGGATTAACATA
>NW_027985052.1:0-203 GCF_054177405.1 Leptonychotes weddellii
ATCTTAGACGAACCATGAGAGACGATGGACTCTGAAAAACAAACTGAGGGTTCTAGAGGGGAGGGGGGTGGGAGGATGGGTTAGCCTGGTGGTGGGTATTGAGGAGGGCACATTCTGCATGGAGCACTGGGTGTTATGCACAAACAATGAATCATGGAACACTTCATCTAAAACTAATGATGTAATGTATGGGGATTAACATA
>NW_027985053.1:0-203 GCF_054177405.1 Leptonychotes weddellii
TTTTTTTTTTTTTTTTAAAGATTTTATTTATTTATTTGAGACAGAGAGAATGAGAGACAGAGAGCATGAGAGGGAGGAGGGTCAGAGGGAGAAGCAGACTCCCTGCCGAGCAGGGAGCCCGATGCGGGACTCGATCCCGGGACTCCAGGATCGTGACCTGAGCCGAAGGCAGTCGCTTAACCAACTGAGCCACCCAGGCGCCC
>NW_027985054.1:0-203 GCF_054177405.1 Leptonychotes weddellii
GGGCGCCTGGGTGGCTCAGTTGGTTAAGCGACTGCCTTCGGCTCAGGTCATGATCCCGGAGTCCCTGGATCGAGTCCCACATCGGGCTCCCTGCTCGGCAGGGAGTCTGCTTCTCCCTCTGACCTTCCCCCCTCTCATGTGCTCTCTCTCTCATTCTCTCTCTCTCAAATAAATAAATAAAAAATCTTTAAAAAAAAAAAAAA
>NW_027985055.1:0-203 GCF_054177405.1 Leptonychotes weddellii
TTTTTTTTTTTTTTTTTTAAAGATTTTATTTATTTATTTGAGACAGAGAGAATGAGAGAGAGAGAGCACATGAGAGGGGGGAGGGTCAGAGGGAGAAGCAGACTCCCTGCCGAGCAGGGAGCCCGATGCGGGACTCGATCCCGGGACTCCAGGATCATGACCTGAGCCGAAGGCAGTCGCTTAACCAACTGAGCCACCCAGGC
>NW_027985056.1:0-203 GCF_054177405.1 Leptonychotes weddellii
GCCTGGGTGGCTCAGTTGGTTAAGCGACGACTGCCTTCGGCTCAGGTCATGATCCTGGAGTCCCAGGATCGAGTCCCGCATCGGGCTCCCTGCTCGGCAGGGAGTCTGCTTCTCCCTCTGACCCTCCTCCCTCTCATGCTCTCTGTCTCTCATTCTCTCTCTCTCTCAAATAAATAAATAAAATCTTTAAAAAAAAAAAAAAG
>NW_027985057.1:0-203 GCF_054177405.1 Leptonychotes weddellii
AAAGAAAGAAGAAGAAGAAGGTAGCGGGAGGGGAGGAATGAAGCGGGGGAAATCGGAGGGGTGGACGAACCATGAGAGAAGATGGACTCTGAAAAACAAACTGAGGGTTCTAGAGGGGAGGGGGGTGGGAGGATGGGTTGGCCTGGTGGTGGGTATTGAGGAGGGCACGTTCTGCATGGAGCACTGGGTGTTGTGCACGAACA
>NW_027985058.1:0-203 GCF_054177405.1 Leptonychotes weddellii
TTTTTTTTTTTTTTTTATTCTTATGTTAATCCCCATACATTACATCATTAGTTTTAGATGAAGTGTTCCATGATTCATTGTTTGTGCATAACACCCAGTGCTCCATGCAGAATGTGCCCTCCTCAATACCCACCACCAGGCTAACCCATCCTCCCACCCCCCTCCCCTCCAGAACCCTGTTTGTTTTTCAGAGTCCATCGTCT
>NW_027985059.1:0-203 GCF_054177405.1 Leptonychotes weddellii
TTTTTTTTTTTTTTTAAAGATTTTATTTATTTATTTGAGACAGAGAGAATGAGAGAGAGAGAGCACATGAGAGGGGGGAGGGTCAGAGGCAGAAGCAGGCTCCCTGCTGAGCAGGGAGCCCGATGCGGGACTCGATCCAGGGACTCCAGGATCATGACCTGAGCCGAAGGCAGTCGCTTAACCAACTGAGCCACCCAGGCGCC
>NW_027985060.1:0-1061 GCF_054177405.1 Leptonychotes weddellii
GCCAAACAGGGAGCCCGGATGTGGGGCTCAATCTCAGGGTCCTGGGATCATGACCTGAGCCAAACGCAGTTTCTTAACCACCTGAGCCACCCAATGTGATTTTTAAAAAGGCAAGTGAGGGAGGGGCACCTGGCTGGCTCACTAGAGAAGGCAGCACTTGATCTACAGGTCCTGAGTTCCAGATTGAGTTAAAAATGGGGGAGGTAGGGGAAGCAAGCACTTCAAGAGGGTCACTTGGGCTCCTGTTCCCAGCTCAGTGCAGGAGTTTGCTTGTCCCTCTCTAAAATATTAAAGAAAAAAGGGCTACTTCAACTTAAAGCATTCCTCTATTTTAGGAAAATTCTCTTGTATGTTATGGATTCATTTTGTCTCCATATTGCTGCCCTCACCCGGAAAGCACTGGCGCCCAGCTCAGAGTCCTCAGTGGTATCATGAGATCATGAAAGATCTGAGCCTCAGTAACACACCTGAAAAGGCCCTGGGCATGAACTTCAGAATAATCCAGACCTGGTCCGAAGATGGGGGGAGGGATGGGACCCAGGGCTGTCCCCAAGGTCACATGTGCCCATCCAAGCTTAGTTCTGAATTTCTGATCTCCCTGCTCAACCCTTCAGCCAGAGCGAAGGTGTCTCTCTGCTCAAAGTCCTCCAAATAGGGTTTCAATCAGAGTAAGTCCTTGGCAATGAATGAAAAGAATTTTCTCATGTTATAAAAATTACTATGCCTTGGCTCACCATCCATACCAACAGGAATAATGATGTTTTGTTTCAGGAAACAAACTAGAGTCATCTGTTGATTCCTGGGAGGTAAGTTCAGCACAAGGGCAGTTCATGCATTTCTTCACTCCAGAAGTATTAGTGACTCTGCTATACCCCGAAAAGCCAGCTTCTTTATTGTAGGAGCCAAGAGCCTCCTGTGTGGTATGATGTGCGGGCACCAAGAACCTTCTCAGATTACGAATGCCTTCTTAGATGCCAAGGTCCAGATGGGGACAACCACAGGCTGGGGAGGACTCCCATGGGAACACTCACCCCACTCCACCTCCACTGACTGGGCATCAA
>NW_027985061.1:0-203 GCF_054177405.1 Leptonychotes weddellii
GTACAGATCTGAGATTCAACAGTCTTGCACAATTCACAGCGCTTACCAGAGCACATACCCTCCCCAGTGTCTATCACCCAGTCACCCCATCCCTCCCACCCCACCCCCCACTCCAACAACACTCAGTTTGTTTCCTGCGATTAAGAATTCCTCATATCAGTGAGATCATATGATACATGTCTTTCTCTGTTTGACTTATTTCA
>NW_027985062.1:0-203 GCF_054177405.1 Leptonychotes weddellii
GGAGGGGAAGAATGAAGCGGGGGAAATCGGAGGGGTAGACGAACCATGAGAGACGATGGACTCTGAAAAACAAACTGAGGGTTCTAGAGGGGAGGGGGGTGGGAGGATGGGTTAGCCTGGTGGTGGGTATTGAGGAGGGCACGTTCTGCATGGAGCACTGGGTGTTATGCACAAACAATGAATCATGGAACACTACATCTAAA
>NW_027985063.1:0-203 GCF_054177405.1 Leptonychotes weddellii
TGACATCTGGTGTGGTCTTGTACATTTTGGCTAGTTTTTCCCGAATTTCTGTCTTAGGTACTGTTGCCTTTCCGGGGTGAAGAACATCAATGACCATCTGTTTCCGCTGAAGTAGTCGGTTAGTCATGAACTTCCTGGTCCGGATAGTTACTGTGTCGTTCATGATGGCGGCCTAGCTTCAAGCAGCCGGGGAGGAAAAGAGA
>NW_027985064.1:0-203 GCF_054177405.1 Leptonychotes weddellii
ATTCTTATGTTAATCCCCATACATTACATCATTAGTTTTAGATGTAGTGTTCCATGATTCATTGTTTGTGCATAACACCCAGTGCTCCATGCAGAACGTGCCCTCCTCAATACCCATCACCAGGCTAACCCATCCTCCCACCCCCCTCCCCTCTAGAACCCTCAGTTTGTTTTTCAGAGTCCATCGTCTCTCATGGTTCGTCT
>NW_027985065.1:0-203 GCF_054177405.1 Leptonychotes weddellii
GAACGTGCCCTCCTCAATACCCACCACCAGGCCAACCCATCCTCCCACCCCCCTCCCCTCTAGAACCCTCAGTTTGTTTTTCAGAGTCCATCTTCTCTCATGGTTCGTCCACCCCTCCGATTTCCCCCGCTTCATTCCTCCCCTCCCGCTACCTTCTTCTTCTTCTTTTTTTTTCTTAACATATCTTGCATTATTTGTCTCAG
>NW_027985066.1:0-203 GCF_054177405.1 Leptonychotes weddellii
GCGTGGGGCGCCTGGGTGGCTCAGTTGGTTAAGCGACTGCCTTCGGCTCAGGTCATGATCCTGGAGTCCCGGGATCGAGTCCCGCATCGGGCTCCCTGCTCAGCAGGGAGTCTGCTTCTCCCTCTGACCCTCCTCCCTCTCATGCTCTCTGTCTCTCATTCTCTCTCTTGCAAATAAATAAAATCTTAAAAAAAAAAAATTAA
>NW_027985067.1:0-203 GCF_054177405.1 Leptonychotes weddellii
TTAAGGGCGCCTGGGTGGCTCAGTTGGTTAAGCGACTGCCTTCAGCTCAGGTCATGATCCCAGGATCCTGGGATCGAGTCCCGCATCGGGCTCCCTGCTCTGCGGGGAGCCTGCTTCTCCCTCTCCCACTCCCCCTGCTTGTGTTCCCTCTCTCGCTGTGTCTCTCTCTGTCAAATAAATAAATAAAATCTTTAAAAAAAAAA
>NW_027985068.1:0-203 GCF_054177405.1 Leptonychotes weddellii
ATTCTTTTTTTTTTTTTAAAGATTTTATTTATTTATTTGAGAGAGAGAGAATGAGAGACAGAGAGCATGAGAGGGAGGAGGGTCAGAGGGAGAAGCAGACTCCCCGCCGAGCAGGGAGCCCAATGCGGGACTCGATCCCGGGACTCCAGGATCATGACCTGAGCCGAAGGCAGTCGCTTAACCAACTGAGCCACCCAGGCGCC
>NW_027985069.1:0-203 GCF_054177405.1 Leptonychotes weddellii
GGCGCCTGGGTGGCTCAGTTGGTTAAGCAACTGCCTTCGGCTCAGGTCATGATCCTGGAGTCCCGGGATCGAGTCCCGCATCGGGCTCCCTGTTCGGCGGGGAGTCTGCTTCTCCCTCTGATCCTCCTCCTCTCATGCTCTCTGTCTCCCATTCTCTCTCTCAGATAAATAAATAAAAAAATCTTTAAAAAAAAAAAAAAAAA
>NW_027985070.1:0-203 GCF_054177405.1 Leptonychotes weddellii
GATGAATGGATAAAGAAGATGTGGTCCATATATACAATGGAATATTACTCAGCCATCAGAAAGGATGAATACCCAACTTTTACATCAACATGGATGGGACTGGAGGAGATTATGCTAAGTGAAATAAGTCAAGCAGAGAAAGTCAATTATCATATGGTTTCACTTATTTGTGGAACATAAGGAATAGCATGGAGGACATTAGG
>NW_027985071.1:0-1061 GCF_054177405.1 Leptonychotes weddellii
CTGGGTGGCTCAGTTGGTTAAGCGACTGCCTTCGGCTCAGGTCATGATCCTGGAGTCCCGGGATCGAGTCCCGCATCGGGCTCCCTGCTCAGCAGGGAGTCTGCTTCTCCCTCTGACCCTCCTCCCTCTCATGCTCTCTGTCTCTCATTCTCTCTGTCTCAAATAAATAAATAAAATCTTTAAAAAAAAAAAAAAAAAGAAAGGTCATAAAGGAATAGTATAAACAACTTTATACTAATAAGTTTAGATGAACAAATTCCTAGGGTAAAAATTATCTAGAATGACACAAGAAATAAAAAACATTGTTTGACATTTAATAAAGAAGCCCAATCCATAATTAAAAACCTTCCTAACAAAGAAAACTCCAGATGTCTGCCAGTAAATTCTACTAAACATTAGAAAAAAGAAATAATGCCAATCTACGCAAATTCTAGGGAATAAAAAAAAAGAAAGCGAATAGTCCCCAACCCATTTTATGAAGTCCACATAACTTTGGTATCAAAACCAGTCAAGGGCATTAACAGGAAGGAAAAATAGAAGGTAATCTTTACTCAGAGACAAAGATGCAAAAATCCTAAACTAAATCTTGGCAAACTAATTCCAACAATTTATATAAAGGATAACATATCGTGATCAATTTGGGCTTACTCTAGAAATGTAAAAGTTAGTTTAATTTTTTTTTTTTTTAAAGATTTTATTTATTTATCTGAGAGAGAGAATGGGAGACAGAGAGCATGAGAGGGGGAGGATCAGAGGGAGAAGCAGACTCCCCGCTGAGCAGGGAGCCTGATGTGAGACTCGATCCCGGGACTCCAGGATCATGACCTGAGCCGAAGGCAGTCGCTTAACCAACTGAGCCACCCAGGCGCCCAGTTTAATATTTGAGTAAGGAGAAAAATCAACAGATACAGAAAAAGTATTTGATGAAATTCAATGTCTGCTCATGATTTTTTAAAAAAAATACAACAGTTGGAGTGCCTGGCTGGCTTAGTCAGTAGAGCACGCGACTCTTGATCTCAGGGTCATGAGTTCAGGCCACACGTTGAGGATAAAGCTTATTT
>NW_027985072.1:0-203 GCF_054177405.1 Leptonychotes weddellii
TTTTTTTTTTAAAGATTTTATTTATTTATTTGACAGAGAGAGACACAGCGAGAGAGGGAACACCAGCAGGGGGAGGGGGAGAGGGAGAAGCAGGCTCCCCGCAGAGCAGGGAGCCCGATGTGGGACTCGATCCCAGGACCCTGGGATCATGACCTGAGCCGAAGGCAGTCGCTTAACCAACTGAGCCACCCAGGCGCCCCTGT
>NW_027985073.1:0-203 GCF_054177405.1 Leptonychotes weddellii
TTTTTTTTTTAAAGATTTTATTTATTTATTTGACAGAGACAGAGACAGCGAGAGCAGGAACACAAGCAGGGGGAGTGGGAGAGGGAGAAGCAGGCTTCCTGCTGAGCCGGGAGCCCGATGTGGGACTCGATCCCAGGACCCTGGGATCATGACCTGAGCCGAAGGCAGTCGCTTAACCAACTGAGCCACCCAGGCGCCCGGAA
>NW_027985074.1:0-203 GCF_054177405.1 Leptonychotes weddellii
CCCTGGGATCATGACCTGAGCCGAAGGCAGACGCTTAATGACTGAGCCACCCAGGCGCCCCTCAAGTCAGTGTTTTACTTGGTAAACATGTCTGAGACCATGCATCCCTGGCTGCTAAGCACCATGGCGGACAGGGCTAGAAAGGTAACAGCTTTATTTTGAGCAGGGGGCAAAGACAAGGCAGCACTTTACAGCTACATTGT
>NW_027985075.1:0-203 GCF_054177405.1 Leptonychotes weddellii
TGGGGCGCCTGGGTGGCTCAGTCGTTAAGCGTCTGCCTTCGGCTCAGGTCATGATCCCAGGATCCTGGGATCGAGCCCCACATCGGGCTCCCTGCTCAGCGGGAAGCCTGCTTCTCCTTCTCCCACTCCCCCTGCTTGTGTTCCCTTTCTCACTGTGTCTCTCTCTGTCAAATAAATAAATAAAATCTTTAAAAAAAAAAAAA
>NW_027985076.1:0-203 GCF_054177405.1 Leptonychotes weddellii
TTTTTTTTTTTTAAAGATTTTATTTATTTATTTGAGACAGAGAGAATGAGATACAGAGAGCATGAGAGGGAGGAGGGTCAGAGGGAGAAGCAGACTCCCTGCCGAGCAGGGAGCCCGATGCGGGACTCGATCCCGGGACTCCAGGACCATGACCTGAGCCGAAGGCAGTCGCTTAACCAACTGAGCCACCCAGGCGCCCAAGT
>NW_027985077.1:0-203 GCF_054177405.1 Leptonychotes weddellii
GCGCCTGGGTGGCTCAGTTGGTTAAGCGACTGCCTTCGGCTCAGGTCATGATCCTGGAGTCCCGGGATCGAGTCCCGCATCGGGCTCCCTGCTCGGCAGGGAGTCTGCTTCTCCCTCTGACCCTCCCGACCCTCCCCCCTCTCGTGCTCTCTCTCTCTCAGTCTCTCTCTCTCAGATAAATAAATAAAATCTTAAAAAAAAAA
>NW_027985078.1:0-203 GCF_054177405.1 Leptonychotes weddellii
GTTTTTCAGAGTCCATCGTCTCTCATGGTTCGTCCACCCCTCCGATTTCCCCCGCTTCATTCTTCCCCTCCCGCTACCTTCTTCTTCTTCTTTTTTTTTTCTTAACATATATTGCATTATTTGTTTCAGAGGTACAGATCTGAGATTCAACAGTCTTGCACAATTCACAGCGCTTACCAGAGCACATACCCTCCCCAGTGTCT
>NW_027985079.1:0-203 GCF_054177405.1 Leptonychotes weddellii
GGGCGCCTGGGTGGCTCAGTTGGTTGAGCGACTGCCTTCGGCTCAGGTCATGATCCTGGAGTCCCTGGATCGAGTCCCGCATCGGGCTCCCTGCTCGGCGGGGAGCCTGCTTCTCCCTCTGACCCTCCCCCCTCTCATGTGCTCTCTCTCTCTCATTCTCTCTCTGTCTCAAATAAATAAATAAAATCTTTAAAAAAAAAAAA
>NW_027985080.1:0-203 GCF_054177405.1 Leptonychotes weddellii
TTTTTTTTTTAAAGATTTTATTTATTTATTTGACAGAGAGAGACACAGCGAGAGAGGGAACACAAGCAGGGGGAGTGGGAGAGGGAGAAGCAGGCTCCCTGCAGAGCAGGGAGCCCGATGCGGGACTCGATCCCAGGACCCTGGGATCATGACCTGAGCTGAAGGCAGTCGCTTAACCAACTGAGCCACCCAGGCGCCCAAGA
>NW_027985081.1:0-203 GCF_054177405.1 Leptonychotes weddellii
CCCCTCCCCTCTAGAACCCTCAGTTTGTTTTTCAGAGTCCATCGTCTCTCATGGTTCGTCCACCCCTCCGATTTCCCCCGCTTCATTCCTCCCCTCCCGCTACCTTCTTCTTCTTCTTTTTTTTTCTTAACATATCTTGCATTATTTGTCTCAGAGGTACAGATCTGAGATTCAACAGTCCTGCACAATTCACAGCGCTTAAC